>NW_026860959.1:0-71399 GCF_026571515.1 Ruditapes philippinarum
TCTGCAATAAAATTGTTGCTCGAGACATGAAGTTGCATTAACGACTAGTTTTTTTTCGTTTGATGTAGCAATCATGTCATTTTAAAGTTTCAATGGCTTTCTAAAATACAAGGCATGCATCTTGTGCTATTTTAAAAAAGATACATAAATCCAAAACTCTATGCATTGTTTCTATATTTATCACCAAAAACTGTGCCAATCATATCATAAGAGGCTGCACGAGATCTGTGCTTGAGGATCCTAGTTTATAATTATGCAATCATTTAATCTATTTCTTATTGCATGTCATTTATTATGTTCCCATTACTTGCAATTTGTTGCAAGCATTTAATGTATAGTTAAGTTATTCTCATGCTTACGAAATTGATTATCAAACATCAAGTTGCATTCACCTTAATAAATGTACGTTATGCTAAAGAGCTTGCAATGTGATTTTTAAATTAGAATAATAAAACATCGTAAAGCTTTGTATACATATATTTACAGTTTTTTGTCTTCTATCTTAACAAAACAAATCATAAAGGATGTCTTTTAAACATTTTTATAGTAACTTCGTAAAAAATACTTGTGATGTTATATATAATATCAAAGCTTGATGAAATTGAAATACGCAACAAGAAAGAAATACACATAACATAACTTTGACACAAGTAGAGAGAACACCTGCTTCATCATACATCTTCAGTAAGACAATGTAAATCAAGGGGCAAAAACACATTTTTTTCATACAAAGATTATGATTTCAATATCTTACATTGTGAGTGTAAAGATAAACACCCTTTTCTTAACTAAAGCTTTTATAATAAGTTTTCTAATTCTATGAAAGTACGGGCTTGTCAAAACATTCAGAAGTTCTCTTTGAACAGATACATGTGCGCAACAGATACAATTTATATATTTTGTTGTATTGCTATGTGCAACTGTACAGTGGCCAAAACAATAAACGTTTATTTAATACAGTACTCATAATATTGCACCATCAAATTTGTAACCTTCATCGAAATATTGAAATATAATTTGCCTTTAAGTTATTTAAACAGTCATATAAAGCTAGATTAGATTTTGAACTTATACACATAAAACATTTCGTGCAAGGTGACCGTAAAATAATACAATACGCATGCATAAATTTAGGAAATTACATTCAAATATGGTGATTGCATAATTCTGCATGAAAGCAATATTTTAAATGTTATTGAATAACATAAACACGTGTGAAGCTAAAGTACCTTTCTTTTATAATTATATAAATTAGTTGTCCGTATAATAATTTCTGATGCATTTAAGATATTGACGAAGGTTTACTTACCTTCAATAGTTGGGAAACGGACAAAAGCCCTCTCGGACAAAAGCCCTCCCGTCCAAAAATGACAAGGCGGACAAAGGCCCTCCCGTGAAAATGACAAGGCGGACAAAAGCCCTCCCGTGAAATTGACAGGGCAAACAAAAGCCCTCCCGTGAAAATGACAGGGCGGACAAAAGCCCTCCCGTGAAATTAACAAGGCGGACAAAAGCCCTCCCGTAACAATATATAAATGGATGTTACATACCTGTGTTTTTTTTCAACGCACTTAATATATTAAATTTGTAACATATATATTTGTTGTTGTTTTCTATTGGTCTAAGTATTTTTATGAGCTAGAACCAGCTTTCATTCAGAATATACCTTTCAGAAATGTTTAGCGAGGTAATATTTTCACACGAATGTCTTTTAAAACAAAGTCACTTTCTAAAGTAATTGACTCATTACAATTAAGGCACTTGGACTTTTAATTTAAGTTAATTTTAATTTCTTTTCATCATTTATTATTCTATTAATCATATTTTCACATCCTTCATTTTTACGTGAATAAATATTCACTTACAGATTTTAGTACTTACTCAAGCTCATACAAACACTCTTATGCAAAAAGAAAACAATGGAAAACAAAAATATTCATGATAACAATTTTGCTAACAAACAGATAATCAAAAATTATTTGCATCATACTTTGTTTTACTCTGTTTCGTTTAGTTATAAAATAAATATAATAAAAGTCACTGAACGCAATTAAATGTTTAATTAAATCAAGCACAGCCCTTCGTTTCAAACGTCTTAGTCTTGAGACGATTATGAAAACGTCTTTACATAATGAAAGCACTATAATTATAATTTGTATAGTAGAAGTTATCTATTTGAGAAGTTATAGCTGCAAACAGAGAGGTCTGAGTATATTATAACATATTCTGAAAATAAATTAGCATACGTGCATTAAATATCTTGCGTTCATCAAGAAAGTTCATTTAAGCTTGGTGTTCTTATTAAACTAAAACATTTATGTTGTGATTATGCAGAGAAAACCAATTGTATTAAAACTTATACAATAGTCATAAATAAGGAAATGATACTGATATTAAGCTATTAAACATTTAATAATTGTTGAAAATCAAATTATGAAAATTAAATCTGATGGTACTGGCACTCTGAAACAAATTATCAGTTAATTGACAACCGATGACGATGCAATTACCTTTCCTTTCACTTAAAATTACAAAATTAAAGTTCAAAGTTTATAATGATAATTTGGTTTAATGAGGATATTTATGTTACTTCAAACATTGGCAATGCAGGCCTTTTGGCGCATATAAATAATAGATATGTTAAGAAAGAAAAGTTCCCGATTCACTTTTTACTATTCATTTTTTTTTGGAAAGTCATCTTTAACAAGTAAACATCAACTTTTTATTAACAGAAAAAATGATACACCGATTATTTACCACTTGAAATAAACAAAATATGTGAGGTCAACACAATTACGAGTAATTAAAACATAATCATTTAATGGCAGTCTAATAGCTATGCATACGTTTTGTCATGACGAAAAATAAAACAAATTCTGCTAATATAAGTATGGATATTTAGAAATGAATTCGTGTTGTATTGAAAGAAACACACTGAAACATTACCATTGAGGTTTTAAATTGGTGGCGTTTATCATGTGAAAAAAGAAGGAAAGAGAAATATAATGGCAAAGAAAACAATAATTCATTGTTCTTTATAAACTAAATTGTTTAGATGCTTAGTTTTATCAAAGCACTTCATAACAGTTCTGTAAGTCCAGAAGCGCATAGTGGTTGGGTTTCCATTGCAATACAATAACAGTATCATCAAAACCTGAACTTTAGATAAAGTAAATCAATCATTGAACTTTCAAAAGAGATAGTTTGTGTAGTACTCAATATTTATTTGTTTACGTAGACATTGACAAAATGCACGTTGACAGTGAAATCATCTGGACCACACATTATTGTGAAAAATATTTTGTATCAATATCCTAAAACACAGTTATATGACACCTTTATATTGGGTCTTTAACATAAAGATTCAATATGAATTAAAAGTCTGCTGAAATCTGTATTTATTTATCGTAAAATGACTACAAACCTTAAAGTTAATATTTTTGCCGCAAGCGTACCGTTCATCGAATTTGGATGTATACATCATCACATGTTAAAGTTGTTGTAAAACATATTTGTTGCAAAAAATTTAAAGACAATTTGCAGCGATTTTAGTTATGTTATCATTATTGAACTTTATAAAAATGTATACGTATTGAATGTGTTTGCATTTTTTATGTGTATTAAATTTTATTTACTGGAACTCTCCTGATTATTATATTTATGTTTTCTTTAATAATGAAGTAATACTTGTTTATGTTGTTACGAACTTTTTTTAATTAACTGTTATTATTAAAGAAAGCGTTTAATAAAAGTTATTTGTAGATTAATTTTGTTTTACTTTGAAGAACCATTCTTTACCTATTAACCAGTGCATTTAAGTATAATTACGTAATCATACAATTATTTAGAGATTTGTGCTTTATAAGTGTAATAATTATTAACAACATTTAACTGGCCAATGGTATTTGTAAAGATGAAATAAAATAGCATTATCATTAAATAAGTGAAACACATTTAATAAATAGTGAGTCGTGTATAATCAATACAAAATTTGAGATATTTTTCAGCATGTTATTGTTTGAATTTTGCATTTCCAGACTCCATTATAATACCTTATTTCTCATGATCATTAGTATTTATAAATTAATTTCTTTATGCGTTGTCCTTGACGTTATAAAATTTGTAATTATTCATTTCAAAATACATGACTGTGTTGCTTTTCCATTTATATTTGTGGTATCGTCTTAAATGATCAGGCAGTTTAAATTGTTGTCTTGTTACAAAAAATCAAATAAATCTCAGAGTACTTGTTCAATGGGTCTTCATTTAAATAATTAAACTTACAAAACACTAAATTATATGAATGCAAATTCAAAATTATGCTGACCCTGAATTGACAACATACTTTTTTGTTTTATCACAATATTTTACTGTTAGGTCCAATATTTACATGATCACATTTATAGACATTAAAAATAAAAATTAAAAAATTGTAAATGTACCACAAATACCCATATATACAGCAGACTATAACTTTAAAGTCATATTGTCGATGCCAATATAAAGTTTTGACAGCTGTTCTGATTACAGTGTTTACATACACTGCGGTACAAACAAGTAATACATTTTGCAAATACTGACAGGCACTGCCAATTCTTAGTACTCGTACATTTAGGAACCCTATTCATCGAACGAACGATACAATTTTCTTTCCAATACAAACATATTCTTGTTTTTTCCAATACAAAACTATTCTTGAAACTTAAAAATAATTAGCTATGCAATAGATTAATGGAATAAATAGGTGACCATAAATCAAATTGAAAAATCTTTTTATCTTTTATCTTTCTTTACGGAGTTCAACGTGATAAATAATGTGATGAGAGTCCCGAATAGAAATTATACTGTATAATTTCCATTTGGTTAATTTTGTATTGAAACGTCGTTTTGTATACAGTAAACATAGCATTCCAAAATTCCAAAAATGAAAAGGTGCCTAGTACCAAAGCTCATTACAAGTTGAAAAATAACAATGGAAAATGAGTTAAACATATATTAGTTCCAATGATCTGTGACCAAACTACTGGAATTTGTTATGTGTTTTTCTTGAACAAAGCAAATCTGCCACAAAGGTTTCAGTGTATAGTTTTGTGTTTCGTTCACGTATATCGCCTTTGCGTTTATCAGGCCACACTACTGGTTTGGGTTGTGTTTTTCGAGTTAATGTACTTACGTGCCAATGTGTCCGTTAGCTCAATTAATTAATTTGTTAACTATGTGTAAAGTTCAAGTATTACATGTATCGGCAATAATGGTTCGATTCTTAGCTGGTGGTCGTTTAATGTTTAATGAAACTTGCGCAATATTTATCTCGAACCTGAATGAAAAAGAAAGACATATACTTATTATGAACCTGTCATTTATGAATAATTATAATACAAGTATTATTGCAGCGATTTTAGTTATGTTATCATTATTGAACTTTATAAAAATGTATACGTATTGAATGTGTTTGCATTTTTATGTGTATTTTTTATTCTGGTATTTGTATATCTTTTAAATTAAAAACAGTTTTACCTTGATATTGCGATAACCAAATCAAGAAAAAATGATACTAGAGCTAAGACATATGGAACATACATATAACAAATTATGGTGAAAGTTCTTTTTGTACTGTTATTTCATTTTTAGGTAGCATGACACTTTTGTTTGCTTAGTATTTTTTACATCTCATGGCTATTTACTTGTTTGAATAAAACAACAATCGCTTAAAGTCTTGCAGGTTTTATTTATGCTTCTTACGCTCTTTCATTATCATAATTCTAACTCTTCAACATTCATTTTTGCATAATAAAATCTGACAGATTTATTCGGATGCAAGTAATTTATCCTTTTACCAATACATAAATAATTCATCAGTCAATAATACAATTTGTTAAACTCAGCGAAGGATTTCATGTACCTGAAGTGAGTACAAGATACATATCATAACGTTCTGGAGTTATTCTTATTACCTTTAATTCAAAGAATCTTAGTCTAATTAAATTGTAAGTGGATTAGTGTACAACGGGCATATTTTCTAAAATTAAAGTATTTTAAAGATTGATCACACTATTATATATATATATATGATATAATTGTATCCTTTAGACTTACATAGAAAATATTTCTTGAAAGAAACGTTAGGGCCCCAGGTGATTTAGATGACCATTTTATGATGAGAGATAATATTTGTTCAAATACAATTTATATGCTTCATATCAATATGTCATATTTGAGTGTGTAAAGAAACACAAAAAGAATACACACACAAAAAAAAAGAAAAAAGGGGGGAAATAAAAACAAAGAAAAACATCTATATATAATTCGTTTCTTGTATGTTGACACATATGATACTCAATACTATCAGTATGATTAGTAATCCTTCATGTAAAACAGACCTCCCTCTTTTGTGTACCAATTCACTTTAGTGTAAAGCTAAAATACCCATGTTTAAAGTCCGCTTTTCTGTGCTGTTGAAATCATATTGTTTCAAGCTTACTTGAATATAAGTATCTATTTATATCCATTACACAAAGAAAAGAGTAATGTATACTTCCTAGAAGTACCTAGATGACTTGAAGCATTTGTTCAGAGGATCATTGCCTATGTTATGTTTATTGTTTTTGGCACAATTTTGAACAAAGAATTTAAAAAGTTTTGTTCCTATAATTATGTAACAACAATAATAACATATCTGTTCTCGCATAAACGTTCTTGTAAAATTATGTTAATCCTCTTTTATAGAATAACTGATCAATTAATTGACATTTAGGTTTGAAAAAAACATTAACTAGCTTGCATAAATCTTAATCATATTTATAATCTCAAATCCACAATCATAAAAAAGTATATATAATTTGATTTTTAAATGTAATAAATACTCATTTTAACACATCTATTTCGTTCTTACAGCAATTTTTTGATATGGACATAGCAAATATTTACAAGTTATAAAAAAAAGCAAAAAAAAAAAAAAACTAATTAAAATTATTTTCCATTAGATTTTCAGTGACAACATTCGATATGGACATAACTTGAAATACGTTTAGGGGCATGAATGGACAATCAAGCGGGGGTTAATTTTAAAAGTAACTCTAACTCCTTAGTAGAATTTGGTGGTTTAATTAAAATGTCTTTTTTCTTTACTGGATAAGTTTTCTTCTACCTGCAATTGCAAAGCCTATATACTCTTACAAACCAGAAAAAAAATCAAAATTTAAGGATAACTTTACAGAATAATTAAATCGGCGGGATGTAAGTATTGACACAATTCAAAATTCTACCTAAAAATTAATATTCAAAACTTCTTAAATGGACTTTTCCGGCGGCTTCCATTTCTAGAACTGCCCATTATGAATTTTTATAATACAAAATGAAAATGTTAAGATAAAAAGCAAACAGTATAGATTTTGATCAGAATGCAGGTTGGGTCTGGTTACTAAAGGTATCTGATTCCATTAGAACATATGGAGAACTGATTGTACATTAGGCGATTGAAATATATAGATAATTAAATATGATGTAATTTTTTTCTCTAAAAAGTGGCCTATCATTTGCGATTGACATTTATCTTTGCTTTTTCTTTGGGAATGTGGGAGTGTGTTCTTGACAATTGTTTGATAAATTGAAGAAACTGCAATGTACAAAATAATATTTTAGACACTTAGAACAAGAAAGATTGTACGTACATTATTTGCACATAAATTCTTAAAGACTCTAGGTGCAGACTTTTTTCATATGAATTTGTTGTTATTCAAACTTCTAAATAAATGAAATTGAGACAATTTCTAAAAAACCAAATACGACAAAGTTGAAAATTCACGCACGGTTTGACTGACTCTGTTTATGAACGGCAGTGGTAAGTGAAGCAACGTCCACAATCCCTACCACACACTTTGGCAAACCTTAACAATTTTACATAATGTATGATAAATAAGAATTTTTGAAACATCTGCAGCTGTAGTCATATGGGTGAACAAAAGAGTTTCAGTGTGTGTGGTCCCCAAGTAATAGAAAATCTTAAGTGCACTAAATGAGAGGACTACAATACAAACTTTAGAGACTAAACATGAATAAAATGGTCAGTGTGTATATTCATTAATATGAAATATTGTCGGTAAATTTGTAAATTTAATTAATAATTGGAAATCAGAAACAAAACATTGAATCTAGTTCAGTGGATTGATCCAACTTTAATGTATTGTTTTTCCGTTATATATAAATAATCAGTATGCATGTAATTTAGTGGAGCATCAAACTTTTACAGAAACACGTATCTCTGCTGTGATCTGATTTGTTTAGATTGTGTGTATCTATAACAAATAGTTTTTGTTTTCCAAAAAAATGTTCACATTGAACAAGATACTAAAGATAACGGAAGATCATACAATTTATTTAACACTTTATATAAGTAACTTATCTGTTAAGAAAACTAACAAAAATACAATAAAAGTCATTTCCACGATATGGTTATCTCAGCAGCCGATTACAGTATCATAACAAATGCAATATTATTATAATAATTGGCTTTCTTCAGATTTCAGAATAACGAAATGAGTTCATTCACATAACAGATCATTATTGTAACAATAATACACTGTCAGTCCCATTGTTTTTTTTTAAATTTACAAGAACAACACAAATTTATAAATACGTACACATTGCTTCAAACGTTAATGTTTTTTTCTATTCAATTTTATATGTTATTGACCATTTTTCAGAAAAAAACGTATTGAATATGTCTTTCATATAAATATTTGTTTTATTTAATAATGCTGTAAAATTTCGAATATTGTATAGTTTTATTTATCTCCGAGGTAAAAATAATACACAAATGATTCAACTGAAATTCAGCGAAATCAGAAAAATTAACGAAAAGTTAACGTAGAGAAGACAGTATCTTAAAAAGTATCACATAGCAGCGGTGGTCATTTATATAATACTATTCAGAGCTACAGATAATCAGTATATCTGCGTAATTACTCAATAATTTTGACAAATTTACCCATTAAAATAAAATCTTTGAGTTATAAAAAAAGCAAATCAAAAGCTCAGTACCCATTTTTTATTATTTTGTAGCGTATTTCTATTCTCTCGGACCGTAATTCACCTAGCGAAAATAGCCAAACAGATCGTTTCCCTTTCTGTACTTTTGTTCGGGAGCCGCTGGGTAGATGGTTATATAAATATTGATTTTGTTCACTGAAAAGCTGAAACTTTAAAGAGATGATTAAATCGTGGCCCAGACTGAGGTCGATTTCTTATCTGCACGTTTACACCGCTTTCAACAAAATGGCGAAACGTGGACGAAAACTATCTAATAATTCAGTGCAGTCTAACAAAATATTTAGTTATCTTACCGAGCCACAGCCTAAGGATGTTGTGAGATTTTTTAGCTTAAACAAACATACAACATTATCTGGTTAAGGTTACTCTATGCAAATCAAAAAAAAAAAATCAATGATACCAAATTTTGTTTCTGTGTGACCCAATTGCGTGTCAAGTCCAGGGGTAAATACCCAATTTACTCAAAAGATTATCTGTAGCTCTGTTGTAACATTAACTTTGTTAAAGTGAGTATAGTTTATTTTATCCTGGTATCAAATACGTATCTGCATATCAATATAACTCTACGGAAGTAAATGAAATCATTTTCCTTTTCAGATTTTAAGTATTTATAGACTGTATGTATCCATGTATTGGCACGGTGCAGAAATAAGCATTACAAACATTTCTTGTAAAATATATAAATTGCAGGAACACTAATATATCGTTTTGTTTTCGCATCAATTTTACCTTTAAATTCTTGGTTAACGCCGCAAGAAATTTATCTTGACTTGAATGTATGTAAAAACTCATTATGTATGTAAACTTGGTTAATATTACGTTAGTCAAAGTGTTATCCCTAAATTTCCTTTTTATACCAAATATCAGGCGAAAAGAAAGGATCTTCTAAAGGAATTGCAGTTTTGTCGTTCTATTTAAGTAACAATATTTTTCTTACTATCTCTAAGCAAAAATTTAAAACTTGAAACATTTCGATAATCAAATAATCAAACCCTCTAACTTTAATCTGGTTTAGCTGCTAGTAAAACGAAACTTACCTAACAGCGGAAATGTAAATTTACAAATTGCAAGTTTAAGCATAGCAATGGAAAATCATGTTAATGTATATCATTTTCAATGATCTATGACGGAACTTCTGGAATATGTAATATATTTGCCACAACAACAAAAAACGAGAACAAAGTCAATCCGCAACATAGGTTCAAACAATTGCGCTGTCTTGTATTCTCTTCAGGTAAACACTGTGTTAACAAATCATATCTTTGACCTGCAAAACGTTCTTGGTGGTATTATACTTACTTGACAATATGCCTACCAGCGGAATATGTACTTTAATATATGCTTTATAATGTATATCAGTCTGTAGAATGAATAAAGAAAGATGCAGTGATTGAAGTATCATTTGTGAGTACAGAATTATAAGCGTTAGCAAATGATAATCTTGGGTTATTTCTGAGATGGTGTGTGTTTCGTGTTTTATGTAACCCGGTACAATTCAGTTTCAAACTGAAGTTCATTATTTAATTTTTTTTGTATAAATTAATGTTCAATTATACTGACACATATTTGATCACATTTGTGTCAATGTTTTTCTTGATATGTTGAATGTATATAAAATCGATATGTGCATTAATGGCAAATATTTATTTCATATAAATCTATGCCTGAATGTCAAAACTATAATAATTAACAAATACTTAACGTTGAATTAAAATTTATAATTATACCTGATTTTTTAAATTTATACTTTATATATTTTGTCAGAAGAAAAAAAGATATATTTCTACTAGTTTACAAAAAAAACTTAATTTTGTACGAGCGATTGCACATCTAATTTTTAAAACGGGAAAATACTCTGTCTCATAATGATTTTTTGCATAAAACATTTTTAAGAAAAAAACGCAAGTTACATAATCATTCAGAAATATTCATTAAATATAAATCATTGTAACACCATCTCATACTTATCATATCAAAACAATTGTACCCTGGTATTCCATCAGTCAGGCGATAAGCGTTGAAGTTCAATTAAGACAAATGAAAAATAATCATATAATTAAATCTTGATACACATGTTTGGTACGAAAAATGTATAATATTTATAATTTCTCGTGTTAAAAAATTATTCAATTATGTTCTTCATTATAATTTTACATTTCTCTGTTTCAGAATTTCATTTAATTTAACTTTTAAATGTAAAATACCTCTTGCAAAACATCTTTATTTTTCGCTTTAGTGCATATTACATTTTTTTTTGTTTCATCACGTTTATTAGTTATTTATCATTCTAACTCTTGAAACACAATTATATATACTACAAAATAGTTTCTTTTAATTCTTATGTTAGTTCCTTCACCTTTCACCCATCTATAAATGACTTCAGTCAATATGGTGTTCTGTTAAACTTAACAGATTGTTATTTGACGATAGAAAATTACGATTTACGAAGTAGCACAGTCATGAGAAATTCTGTTCCAGTAATATCAGTCCTTTCATTTAAAATGCGAAGCTTAAATGTCCATCTGTAATGTACGCATATCTGTACTGCTACAATTATATGATTTAAAGCATATCTGAAGATATCTCTAATATATAGAGTATATTTAAGTTTTTCTATAAATACATGATTTATTTTCATCGAGTGGTATGAAAATAAATATTTCTTGAGTGACGGTAGCCACGAGTGAAATATGATAATTTTCATGCCTCAAGATGAAAATAAATCATGCATTTATAGAAGAAAACACATGAATTTTCAGTTTATTATATACATTTTTCTTTTTTTTTGGACATTGCAACTTGAAAGAATTTCCCTTAAATTGTGTTCTGTCAGAATTTAAAAGAAAGAAGTACCACAAAACACTAGTGAAAATACGGATAAAATGTTTCACTACTGTGAAAAATAAATTTTCACAGTGAAAGTACGGAAAAAGGAAAATACGCATTTTATTTTACCAATATTTCTCAATGTTTCATTTATAAGTATATAATAAATTTAATTATATAACATAGTAGATGAAAAATGTATATTTCTACTAAGTACCTAGTTGACTTGAAGGAAATTCTCTTTAACATTTGTTCAAAAGACAATTACCTAATATATGTAAAGTTTATTGTTTTTGGCATAATTGTGAACAAAGACTTTAAAAATTATATTAATTGATATAGTATGTAAAAACAATGATAACATATTTGTTTTCGCGTAATTGTTTCTATACAATTCTGTAAATCCTTTGTAATAGGTGAATTGAATAATAAAATGAAACGCATGAACTAGGTCACATACTTTTGGTTATTCTTTTCTTCCGAATATAAAAATTACCTAAGATTATTAAAAACATAATGGATAAGCACTGCAGCAAATGAACATTTTCAACACATACATTCTTTTTTATTTCAATTCCAATGCAAAATTTGAACTTAAGTAACAAATATCTTTGCCAATAAGATTTAATATAGGAACATCGAAAACTGATTTATTTTAAAAATAACATATAAACCGTGTTAGCATTAAAATCACCAAATTCTTTGTGAGGGCACAAACATCTATGTAACATACATGGTAGCTGTAAACTTTACGTCCTAAACTTATATTTTCTGAAAACAATTGACTGCTTCTTACATGTAAATTCAATGCCTTTATAGTATTAACAAAACGGAAAGTACAAAAACAGCAACAATTTACACATGACGTTAAAATTGATATTTTTATATGCAAAGTGGAGTTCTACATAGAAATGTACATATGGAATCTCTTAAAAAGGGCTTTTCAAATATCCAGAGATGTCATTTAACAATTAAGATATATTGTTTTAAAATAAAAAATTTAAGTCAGTCAGTAAAACACATATACTACATACATATAGGAAATATAAACTCCGAAATTCCAGTGTAATACCATGATTAATGTAAGAGCAAAGTTTTTCTCTCTTAAATATTATAAATAAACAATTTCAAAACAACCTCAATTGCAGACACATTCGAGTTTCCGCAAAAGCATGATACTTAGTTTGTACCCGAGGGCCTCATACATTATCTTTGTCTTGTAAAAAAAACACGACCTTTTCACTTGAGAGAGAATTATATTTTTCTTCAGGAATGTGGGAGTGTGTTTTTCACAATAGTATGATTGATTGCGAAAGATATTGCGATCTATATAAAACGTTTCTATTTGAAATGGAGGCAACGTATCCTACTAAAGTATGTAACCAAACATTCAACATGGCTTTCATGTTATCAAAGTCAATGAAGGTAAATGATATTTTCAAAAGGGTTGGCAGTCAATAGATCAACATGTCTCAATTACTCTACTAAAAATGATAGTAGCATCTATTTTATACAGCACTTCAAAAAGCAAGATAAAATCAGAAAGAAAGAATGAACTAATTTTAAAGGTACAGTAAACCAATTCCTTTTTTTTCAAAATACATTACTTGGTTGTATTCTACAATTGTATTGAACAAAATTGTACCAGGCTGAGCGATCAAATATAACTAGAAATCATACAATTTGTCAGCTGGAGGGCACTTTATCAAACATTAACGTATCAACAAAAATACGACACAAGTCATTATCATAATATCTATTGTCAACTCAGCAGCTGATTACCTTCAGAGTAAACAATATCATGCTTAAGCATAAACTATCATTTGCAAAATATGAAATTGGCTTTTCAGACATCAGGTATATAATGAAATGAGATTATTTATCCATATGCCTATGTAACGCGTTAACAGATCTTTACAGAAAACAATGTCAATAATCCCAACTTATTAGTTTAAAATCTCTGAAGATTCAAAACACCTAAAATTTATAGTGAGATTTGTATACGCAATTATATGAAAAGATGCTATCCACCATTCTGTTATTGATAGGTTGTTGATCTTTCTTACCAAAACGTTTTAAATATATCTTTTAAAATGAATACAATTTCCCCTTAATGTTAATGATATTTTTCTTGTATCTATTTTTAGTTTATTGTTTTTGGCACAATAGAGTACTTAGCATTACAAACATTTCTTGTAATATGCAGAAACAATGATTTACTGATTTGTTCTCGCATAATTTTCCCCTTAAATTCCTGGTTAATCACGCTTAGAATTATTAACTTGAATGTAGGTAACGCATTAATATGTTTATAAGCTCGCATACCATTACGATAGTAGAGCCTATATCTTTTATTGTCCTATTGTTTCTGTATAACAGGCAAAATGATGAAAAAATACATTATATTGAATTTATGTTTTGTATTGAATTTTTCCCGCCTATCTAAAAGAAGACATACTTTTCTAAAAACCTCAAAGCAAACATAAAATACTATAAGCTTTGCGGTAAGTATGTATTCAAGCTTTTCATTTCAAGCTGGTTTAGTGGCTAGTAAAATTTAAGATTTACTGGTAAAAAATATGTAAATATATTACAATTGTTTCTACTTCTAAAATGGTTTTCACGAATTAACGATTATGGGCGAAGTTTGATTTCAATTTTTTGTTTCCATTTAACGTGATTTCAAAGCAGTCTCCAACATTTTTTCGAAAACCTCAATAACTCTTGTAAAACTAGAACTAAACGCTCAAAATCAACTACATTTGTACCCAAGTTTATTTTACAAGACATTTCTTGAATGATATTTTTCCTCTTGAAACATAATAATGTTGTGCTTCTAAAAGTGTATTAGACATCATGCACATGAACTTTAGATTAAAAGAAGAACACCTAATATCCTTTTAGACTTTTAGCTCTTTATACTATATTAAAATATAAATCTTGCACTGGCGTATGCATTCAAACAAAGTGTAAAGTCATTCTAGCATAATTGTGTGGAGGACACAAATCTCAATGTTTAAATTTTCGTCTTACCATACCATATTTAATGTTGAATAAAAAATGCATCAGGTAGGGCAATACGGTAACTAGTTTTATCGACACAGCCGGTGATACGGGGCATGACCGGTAATATGAATTACAACCACTGCAATTCCTGAAAAAAGTTCAATGTTAATGTATATCTCTATGTTACAATAATGTCAGATTACATAGAAATCAATATTCTCTTTAACTCCTTAAAATGTGGTTGTCACTGTCACAATCATTTCGGCAAGTCTCATTTCAAGTAAATGAAAATGTCGTTCTTTATTTAAGAAAGATCGTATAGGGAATGTGACATTTCTAAATTGTCTGAAAATTCCATCATGCCACGTTTTGCCTAAGGAAATAGCTATTCGTCAAAATATATTTTATAAACTACTTTTTCTATTGAAGAGAACGTGACATTTACAATGCAGCTGATCATTTATAGGTATTGAATGTGTCACACGTATTTATTGTCACACGATATGCCTTTTAGTAAACATTGCCTTGTGTTACGTATATACACAACTTATTTAAATATTGTCAGTTGTATTGCAAAATATAGATACAGTAGACTCGTCTCTTTCTTTCATTTAATATAAACTAAATGGTGTTATGGCTGTTCTCCTTCTACGAATTAACATGAACTGTCACTCAAAATCCACAGAAATGACCCGAGGCCAAGAAGATGTCAAAAGAGCAGTGAAGTGTTGTTTGAAGTTAAACGCGGTGACGGAAGATACATGTATTGACACTTGAATGAAAGTTAACAACATTTCCAGAGCTGAACACACCTTACTTGCTTTTGTTTTTATAGTAACTGGTCGTTTTGCCAAGAGAAGTAACAAGGTTAAGCATTTACTAAAAAACAACATGAACATATTTTGTGCGTACAGATATATTTCAGATTTTATGGATGCATAATCATAGAAAAAGAATCATTGGCCTTCGGACTAATTTAAATATGCGGACTAATTTAAATATGCTTAGTTAATATTTTGTGTAAACTTATATTGCATTTTTATAAGAAACAAGAATCAGCATACAATGCTGAATACCGCTACACAAAGAAGTATTTATCTGTGAGCTGACAATAACATCATGCATGTTACCCGATAGTTGTACTTTTTGCACTATAAATTATCAATTTGAAAGTTGAGTAACCCGTTGTGCATCATGTATGTCATGTGTTTTGTTCGTTCGTATTTTAACTTTTCACAAATATCAGTTGCAAACAATAACTAAGCATCCTATCTCTGTTTTCAAATACTAGTACATTCGTGTAAATCCTTATTTATCCTTATAAATTATTATGTTGCTTTTATAACTTGTTTGCAGTTCTATGAATTAAACGTATACTTAATTTTTTAACATATTAACACCGTTTTATTTAATCCTTTATTGGTGCACAGATATGTGCTCGAATCTATAAACATTAGTAGCCGTGAAAGTACCCAGCGCATTTTATTTAACATAATGTTTAAAGAAAGAAATGCGGTTAACATATTATTCATTTGACACATTCGGAAGTTCGACAACAGTTTTATTTTCCCTTATTAACACAAGCTGATATAGCGGATAAAGATCATAAGTTGTTCTGAGCTAAAAAGTAAAATCAAAAGTGAATCTTATCTGGTATGTTCAAATTTCTATAATAGCATAATACAAAGAAGATCATTAGAACAAGACTAAAGGTATATAAGATTTAACACGACTTTGGTTGTCTTCATTATGAAGATGATTATCTTATTATCAAATTCTCATTCAAGTTGGAGTTATTAATTTCCTGGCTATATTATCTGAATATACTTCGATTTACGTCTGGGTGTGATTTGAGAAATTGAAGCAAAACATCATTCTTAAATAGTTTAGTATGATTAAATGTAACGACTAAATCTTGATGTATTAAAATTGCATTTCTCTATTTCTACCTTTCTTGTATTAACTGAAAGCAGTATTTGAATGTTTTGTATACGCCCGTGTTAACATATCTGCTTCAAAATTATTCATTAACCTTTAAAGTTCGTTTGCTTGAAAGTGAATACTGAATTTGTATGATATCAATTTTATAGTATTATGAGAATGTTAGTGCAATAGTTCGTTTTATGTTAAAAGCTTACGTCTATAAATGCCATTCTATATTGAACATATAATGTGTACTTAATAGGTCCGTATGTTTAAATATAATCAACTTTGAAAATGAAATTGAAATACCAAAGGCATGAATATTGTAATATTGGGAATCATTGTCTCACTAGGCTTTTATGAACACATTTTTACACTGGATCTGTATGTTATTTACTATTTTCAAAATAAATGATGAGAAATGCTATTTAATGAAAACTGCATATTCACAATATGCGTCATGTTAAACGTTCTTAAACATAAAAATGGTATTTATGTTCTATTACCAATCATTTATTACATAAATGTTTTATGCTTATAGTTCTATCACAGAACGTGATGAGTGCGATGAATGTTTTTCGGAAAATGAAATTGTATCTTTCATTGTAACCTTATAACTATTTGTTCTTTCAAGGAAATACTCTTGTCGCTTTTGCTAGAAAGATATGCAAAGCTTCAAGTGAAGGTTAAACTCAGTAATGATTAATTATATAAGAAAAAGCTTTTACAATAAGACGAATGGCGATAGACCATTAATAAAACAATGCGAACTGAAATTCAAACGGTTGATATGCTCAAATGTCCCTGAGACTGCATTTAGTGTCGACTGTTAACACGCCGGACAAGTATTCTAATAAGTGCTATCCGCAAGGGTTCAAACTCCATCAGAGACAAGTCTTTGTTTCCTTTAGCAAGAAACATATTTATTGCTCAGTACTGGCTTGTTACAGGAACGGATTCGAAACTGTGTCTATAAGCTTATAGCTAACTACAATCAACCTTAAAATAGTTATGTGTAAACCAATTCTGCATTTAAAACCAAATTGTTATTTTAAAGACTTAAGCAAATGAATAAGATACCATATGAATGTATTTTTAAAAACAATTATGTTAAACCTATTTGCGGTTGACACAGTCTGTTAATGTATATCTGCCTGCAAAATATAGAAATTCTACAAACTCTACAAAAATCATAGTATTGCCATCAACAAACACTTGGACATTTCATGCTCTAGTAATAACTTAACTATTGACTTTCGGATAGACTCGTTTCTCAAAAAAAATATATTCATATATTTATAATATTTATGCAAATGCTAGAATATATGTTTATCATATACACGTGAAGCTTTTGCGACATGGTAAAAATGATATTTGCTTTAAACAAACATAGTGTAAAGAAACACGCTTAATTTTAGCGTTACACTATAGGCGCGTCAATAGAAGAAAAACTCCTTTTTCACTTCAACTGTCTGTATGATCCTTATGTGATAAGAAGAATATTATATCCGTGTAGGTTCTTTACTGAACTAATTGAACTCGTTGAATGAAATAAATTCAGTATTAAACTACACTTATTCAATATCATCTATATAATGTTTAGCCATTAAGAAGTTCCAAAAAGGATATGAATATATAGGTTTAAGACATATTTCATCATCAATTGAAAGTACAAGTTTTGTAAATACTCGCAAAAAATGTGTGTTTTCGCCTGGTGAATATGCTGCTTCACATTTTGTTTATACTTTTTTAAAGTGTTTATAGGTGAGCCTTAAACTCCCTTTATACTGTTTACAACACAAATGATGTTGACTTTCTTAATGATTCTTCACTAATTAGACATCTTCTTGGAGCTATATTTGATTGGCATATATGTATAAAGCAACGCGAAACAATATCATAGAAAATTCTTTACTGGTCATTGACCTTAAAACGTTGGGGTAGGTATAAGGAAATTGTTCATTTACCAAAGCGGTCCACACCAAACATGATATACTGGTTAATAATCGAATTGTAATGCCATATCATAGGAAAGGGCAAACAATTTTCAAAGTATATCCTCTAGTTAACTATGATTATTACTCCTTTTTTGTCCCGTTTAACCTTTGCCTCGTTTAAAGATCTCCAAATGTATTTGAATGCATTCATGTGTAAATAAAAATGTATTCATGCCATATGTTTTGTCAAAATCACATTGGTTATCTATATGTAGTACAGACCCGTAACTTGTTTTCGTTGTTGTTGTTTTTCTCCTTTTTTCATGTTAAATATTTTTTCATTTAAAAATATATGAATCTTTAGATATTGAATAGAATTATCAGCTTGATTAACCAAACGTTTAATTTAGAACTTGATTTTAGCGTGCTGATTATTTAACAAATGTTACATTTTACTTCCTGGACACTATACTATCTTTAAATCAATTGATATTTTCAATTTATACAATTCGACATGTCTGTCTGCACATTATTTGATACGGTGTCCTTATCGTGCCATTTAGAATGTCGTCCGTCGCGTCTAAGGGTAGACACACGACAATGCGAAGTGACATCGCGACAATGCGAAGCGACGCTCGACAACGCGAAGCGATATGCGACAATGCGAAGCGACGCTCGACAGTGTCAAACGATATGTCGCACTGTCGCCTAGAAATGTCGCGGTAAAAAAGGGCGACATTTAAGAAATGTCGCTTCGCGTTGTCGAGTGTCGCTTCGCATTGTCGAGCGTCGCTTCGCGTTGTCGCGATGTCACTTCGCGTTGTCGCGATGTCACTTCGCGTTGTCGCATTGTCACTTCGCATTGTCGAGTGTCGAGGTTGGTAGAAGTGCATACCACGACACTCGACAATGCGAAACGACAACGCGACAATGCGATACGACGCTCGACAATGCGAAGTGACACTCGACATCGCGAAGCGACATTTTTAAAATGTCGAGTAAATGTCGCGTTATTTTTATGATTTTTACACCGCGACGCTCAACATTGCGAAGCGACACTCGACAATGCGAAGCGACACTCGACAACGCGAAGCGATACTCGACAACGCGAAGCGACACTCGACAATGCGAAGCGACATTTGGAATAATATCGTATCGCATTGTCGTGCGTCTACCGGTGCTTGGTCAGAATTTACTAACTCACCGACAAACGGTGCGATCATGGAAGGGGTCGCACTAAACTGCTGACGAATTAGCTGACGATATAGATATATAGGAAACTGCTGACCAGTTAAATAAAGAAGGATTATCGGAAAATGCTGACCAGTTACACAAAGAAGGGAAACATTGAAGGTGTGAAGTTATATAAACACGCCGTAGGGGGTAATAAAAAGATGGGAAATTACTTTTATTCTTTTAATTATATTTTTAATTTTTGCATTTATATGACTATGTTTATAAACTAAATTAATATATACATTTAAAGTACCATAATATCATACATTTTAACACGGATTTACATTACTACATGTAATATAAATCCGTGATTTTAAAAGGATATATTAAACAGCTTTTTATACCTCTAAAGATATGCAAAAATTTGAATTAATGTTTTATAAAGAATTATGATGTTATGAGTTTTATCAAAATCTCTTGTTAGTGATATTTCAATAGAAAAATCTTGTAACGGAAAAAAAATGTATTTTCAAAAGCAATAATTGCAATTTGAATTAATATTAAATAAGTCAGCAGTGTTTTAACTTAATTAAATGTCGACAAAATTTTATACAATATATTGAATTTCGTACATTATAAAATGAATTAAAATTTCACGACAAAATATATTTTTTTCTATATTTCTAACTGGTCAGCAGTTTCCCTATATATCTAACTGGTCAGCAGATTCTACTACATGTGTATATGTTTAACTGGTCAGCATTTTCTCGCCTGAATGTAAAGAGCGTTAAATTTGCTAACCATATAGAATAAGAAGAGTTTTACGGCTTAAGTCAATTTGAAATAACATTAAATTGGTCAGCAGTGTTTTTACTTAATTAAATGTCGACATAATTTTATAAAATAAATTGAATTTGCATACATAATAAAAATGAATTACAATTTCACGGCAAAATATATTTTTCTCTATATATCTAACTGGTCAGCAGTTTCCCTATATATCTAACTGGTCAGCAGATTCTACTATATGTTTAACTGGTCAGCATTTTCTCGCCTGAATGTAAAGAGCGTTAAATTTGCTGACCATATAGAATAAGAGAGTTTTACGGCTTAAATCAATTTGAATTAACATTAAATTGGTCAGCAGTGTTTTTACTTAATTAAATGTCGACATTATTTTATAAAATATATTAAATTTGCATAATGAGTAACAATTTCGTAGCATTTAAATATATTTTTCTCTATATATCTAACTTTCAGCAGATTCTACAATATGGTCAGCATTTTAATAACATATTTTTGACTGTTTATTGTATTTTGTCATAGATAAATCAAGAATGACACGTCGCGTGTGAAATCGATTTTAATATGACCTTGGGGCATATCGATCTCGATAAATTATCAGTTTAATGGATATCTGTGGAAACATGTTGTTTATAATGTAATAAAAGCTTATTAACTATAACAATTAGCACATTATTAATTTTTGTTCAATATTACTTATACAATTATACGAACAACAAATAAGGAAACAGAAATCACTTTATTTCATATTTGCACTAAATACGACATAATAATTATATTTTGTTAAAATATACATTACGTATATGTACATGTATATATTTTAACCTATGATGCATAGTTTTATACATACTTGAAACAAATTATGATTTTTCGTACATCATATTTTGACTACATTTTTAAAATTTTAACCAATATATAACACATAGAAGAAAATTCATTAAGGTACTTAAATAAAATATTATATCAAAATAAATTGAGAAATATACAGTATATATCAATTGAATTTTTTATAATTAATATGTATCATTTGTAATATTGACATCTTGAAAAAACATTTTATCAAGTATTTCTCGACCTCGCCTGTAATATCACCAACGGCAATTTGACACCTTCATTGTTTTCCCTTCTTTATCTAACTGGTCAGCAGTTTTCGATAATCCTTCTTTGTTTAACTGGTCAGCAGTTTCCTATATATTCTATATCGTCAGCTAATTCGTCAGCAGTTTAGTGCGACCCCTTCCATGATCGCACCGTTTGTCGGTGAGTTAGTAAATTCTGACCAAGCACCGGTAGACGCACGACAATGCGATACGATATTATTCCAAATGTCGCTTCGCATTGTCGAGTGTCGCTTCGCGTTGTCGAGTATCGCTTCGCGTTGTCGAGTGTCGCTTCGCATTGTCGAGTGTCGCTTCGCAATGTTGAGCGTCGCGGTGTAAAAATCATAAAAATAACGCGACATTTACTCGACATTTTAAAAATGTCGCTTCGCGATGTCGAGTGTCACTTCGCATTGTCGAGCGTCGTATCGCATTGTCGCGTTGTCGTTTGGCATTGTCGTGTGTCGTGGTATGCACTTCTACCTACCTCGACACTCGACAATGCGAAGTGACAATGCGACAACGCGAAGTGACATCGCGACAACGCGAAGTGACATCGCGACAACGCGAAGCGACGCTCGACAATGCGAAGCGACACTCGACAACGCGAAGCGACATTTCTTAAATGTCGCCCTTTTTTACCGCGACATTTCTAGGCGACAGTGCGACATATCGTTTGACACTGTCGAGCGTCGCTTCGCATTGTCGCATATCGCTTCGCGTTGTCGAGCGTCGCTTCGCATTGTCGCGATGTCACTTCGCATTGTCGTGTGTCTACCCTTAGACGCGACGGACGACATTCTAAATGGCACGATAAGGACACCGTAATTTGTCCGACAATTTCATTTGACTTAGGCTTTCCATTATATCTTCGGGTTAACTGTTAAACTAAGCAAATGGACAAGCATGAAAGTGTTGTACATATAACATCACGGATTTGTTTTTATTCACTACATCTTGTTTATTTCTCCCATTTTGTGTTGAGAGAATTAAGTTTTTCGTTATGTACTCTCAATGGCAAGAATAGAACGATTTTAAATAAATAAATAAATAAATAAATAAAAATGAAAAATAAAAATAACGTTTTTGAAATTTAAAGACATTACATATAAACGTATACGTCTTTCACAAGAAATCGAATTAGGATTAAAACAATATTGATAATCAACATATTGATAAGCATTATCAGTTATTGGACCAAATATATCATGCTAGTTTTATAACAGGTTTGTTCCTGTCAACTGCGCTGTCTTCAATTAATCACATTTTTATATATTATTATCTAATGTTTGTTTGCAAATCTGACCTATCATATCGTGTTTGACGTGCATCTATATTTATAAGATCACAAGTTGTTTTACTGAGTATATAAATCGTGTAAACGAACGCGCATACAGGTGGTCATATTTTTCTATAGGTCAGACATTTATCTTGAAAGTCGAGAGGGAAAGACTTATACATGTATATACGTGTGTGTTTGTAATCAATACCGAATACCATTTTACTGTCTTAAGTATCTATCATACATGAATCATCGAAGATATGAATTAAGATGACATTTGAAAATCAAACATTTAAGACTTTGGGGGTATCAATCATTTTTGTGATTAAACCTGTGATAGTGTAGGATAGTATATCTTGTTTTAGTGAGTATGATATGGTTTACAATGTGTTATAGTAATTTGTATTTTGCTAAATGTTACACTGTTTCTAATTCGCAAGTCTAAGTCTCCAGATTTGTGTTTATTTGACTAATCAAAACATTAAAAATAGATAAATGAATAAATGATTGTTCTATTAAATACAAAATATTACACAGGATACCAATTTATTGATCTTACCTAGCAAAATGTACATGCCATCCGCAAAATAATATTTTGCGTAACCTTTATTATAAGTAATTTTCGATAAAAAAATGTAAATTTATTGTTACAAAGCATGTTTTTGCTCAATATCTAGAGTTAAAATGAGATGTTGTTATATCAAACTTTGTTTATATACCAGGCTTGTGTGGATTCATTACTGGGATTGCTACATACGGTCATAGGTTCATAGTCACTGTCGCCGAAGTAAATAAATGGTTTTCTTTTGATAACTTAACATAGATTTAGATCATTTTATAAAATCTGATATATAACAAGCTTATGTGGGTTTCCCGCTTGAAGTTGCATTTAAAGTAGGTTCTTAAACAATAATAATGATTTTATGTGAATGTTTGTTTCATTAAGGGTCTTATCCAAATTTCAAACTTATATAATATTTGCAACAATCAGCTAATACTTCAATTAATAATCTTTTTAACATACAAAACTAATTTGTTTCTCATTTAGAATATAAATATATTTTTACTTTAATAAAATGTTCAACACGCATGTTATTTTGTCAGCAGTTGAATAAATTCTTTATGTTAGATGGTATGCGTAAAATGTCGAGAAGGATGTGATCATTCTGATGGGGACAGGCTTGTCATAGGATGTGAGCATAAAAATGTTTATTTTTGTTTGTTTGCTTTATTTTAATATCATATGCATTACTATTCCTTGCCTACATACAGAAGACCTTCATTAGAATAAGCATGTGACGGATGATTGTTTCTTTGCATTTTAGTTGCTTGAAAATATTTGTTTACTAATTTTAAAAAGCTATTTCACATTATTATTATTAATTTCACTCTGAATAATTGGAAGTTGGATGAAAATGAGTTCATCAGATTATCTCATGAAAAAAATTATTTGTTTTAATCTGCTTTATGTTTCAGTGGCATTGGGTTGTATCGTTGTATTTATCCTTTTAGGATTTACACAGTTTATCATTGGTATGTCTTAAATTTCATTTGTCTTTGTCCTATAATGACTAGGTCTACATTTTAAAATTAGTGTGAACCTAACCATTCATTTAAACTCCGCGTCTATCTGACTTAACGCCACGCGTGCCTGTCAAAAGCAGGTAAATGACTTAGTTGGTCAGATGCTAATAAAGAAACGCCAAAGAGCTACTGGCTTTCCTATGCCGCTCCGTTTGAGCTGTTTAAATCGTAAATTGTTTTCATGTTCTGTTTTATGAATTAGTTTCTACATGTTAGATCAGATAAGCTGCAAATTGAATAAAACGTTTTGATAATGTAATATGTAAACAAATACGCAATTATGTAACGGATTGAAAATGTTAAAAATAATCGACAAATGGACACCTGTAATTACCTTTGCTTAGGCTGTTATTGTAAAAAAAAAAAGTTTCAAGTATTAATTAGCGTCTAACTTAGTCGTTGATTGTGTTTTCCTGTACAAGCGTTGTTTTAATAAATCTGGATAGAAGGGACTAAATATATAGTGCTGTAGAACATGTGGTGTCAAAGGCAATGATTAAAATGTTCCCTATATAAATATGTGTCCTGGGACGACATATATGCCGAATCTAGGAAAATGATTTCTAAACATTATCATGCTTCAAAGCGAATCCGTGAAAAGTTGCCCCTTGCATTCAATCACTGTTAAAGTTACCAAATCCTTGAAGATGTTACGCATGACATTATTGCTGGTTTGGTTGTATTTTTGGTGCCTTCGATTGAACCTTTATCTAACTGGGTCGGTCCAGTAATACGTCTTGAATACTGCATAATTACCTTCCAATAGGATATGTTCCCATTTCAAATTCCCATTTAAACTAGTTCCCCATTTTAAGGCTAACTATCGTGTTATTTTTGTCGTGTGGTGGCCATAGATGTTTCTTTACATAGATTTATTGGTGTTATATATATCACCCTGGTCGGTTTTTTCGGCGTTGTTTGTGACAACCCCCTTTCATGTAGTTCCTTCATAGATTAGATTATAGTTATAAAGGAGAAAATGTCTAGAAACGTTTTCTGGTTTCTACTTAATTATTTCATATACATACACGTTTTTGATTATATTTACATTGCTATCAATAGATACATTATTTTTATATTTTATAAACTAAAATTTATTTCAACAATTTTTTTTATATTTTTCGCTTTAAACTGTTGCAGGGAGTATATATGTCTTCTCGGATTATTCATACCTAGCTGGCGGATGTGATGGTGCCAAGGAATGCTGTGACGAGAATTTTATCAAATTTGCACTCGGCGTTTCTATAATAGAATGGCTATTGTTAATACTCCCAGTACTGGTGCTATGTATCATTTGTCATAAGTAAAAAATGGAAAATAACAAAACAATCATGATGTTTAAACTCTGAATTGGAAATGCATTATTATAATCAAATCATTTTTGAAAAAGTTTATCGATGAAAAGGTAACTCTTGTTGCAGTACCTGTTTTGATACTTTGTAAGAAAATGCACAAACTGTCACATGTTTTCTTAAAGGAAATACATATCATAGGAACGTTATCAATTATTTACAAATTATGTTTCGGCAATGTTTGTTACTGGCAGGCAACATACGAATTACATAAAAGTCAATACTGTAAATAAAAGATATGCAACTTCAAACGAAATTTATATAGGACATTCATAATACTTTTCTCTTTATTGACTGAACTGTTATCGCAACAAAAACATAATCATATACTACATTAATGTTAAAAACTTTAAACTTTAAACAATTTTATAATTGCTTCAAATTGCATAAAGTGCTATATCACAATAATGCACGTATGGGATCAGGATTCCGTGACTCAATCAAACCATTAACTTCCATGTTATTGTGCTGTGATTGATACTTTTTTTTACAAATATTTAATATGTACAAGGTCTAATTATCATTTTTACAATTCGATCATTGAATCTTTGTTTGAATAAAAAAATCCTTCAAGGGATTTATCATTTATATAACGGACACATATTGAACTTATATTAGTGAAAATAGTGATTTCCACCGTGGAAATAGCGGCAGTTTGAGTATGGTGATAGAATTAAGTGTACGGGTAAAGAATATATAATTTAAAAGTTGTCCGAAGAAGATTAACGTGACCTGATGCTTGATATTTATTTATATATTTTTGTTGTTGTTGTTGTTGTTGTTGTTCTACATCATAACCTGCGTTATGCTTAAACATTCGAAATATTTATTATACAGTATAAAAATATCAACTCCATTATCTGAACGATTTTGGTAAAATCTTTTGAAGTCATTTAATATGCTATAAAGATATTTGTCACCTTAAGGCTATCAATACATAAAACTTAATAGGTAAATGAGTATTTACAGCTTACTAATGCATCTACATCCGTTTCTGCAATATTCCTATTAATATTTCATAACACATGTTACATGATAATAATCTATTTACGGTGCAGTATCATATAAAATCTTATTAAATTCCCCGGAAAGAGTGTCTTCAAGAATATATGATAACGTTTGCCACAATACATTTCACATAACGTAATTATTGTGTATTGTCATTTTATAGCTTGTTTTAAAATCGTTAGCTCAAACTTGTACCGAACATGTACGTTAATAACTGCTATAGTATGTGCCTTTGAAACATTAGATTGCAGTTTATATGAAAATCATTAAATCTGAATTTTGCCTGTCAATCGAATCTGATGCAACTATCAAAAAAAAAAAAAAAAAATAGAAAACTACTCGTTTGCAAAATATTTACTGTTATTTTGTGTGCGTATCTTTCACAATAATGACAGTCTAAGAACACAATTGTTCCCTTAAGAATGCACTTGTCATTGTATTGTCTCTGTCAGCATGGCAAACATATAAAATGCTTCTTACATACCAATACCAAAAACATCGTTAAGGAAATATCAAAATATATGATTGTCAGCTTATCCAGGTCAATACTCGCCTCAAGAAATACTTAATTGTAAAGATGAGACTTTACTAATAAGAAAACGTGATAATTACAAGACTGTAGCTGATCTAGTTAATATGGAATCTTTAGTTTTTTAGAACATTTACCTCTTGATGGTTTCTGGTTGGGTTTTACGTCACACTAACACAATAAAAGGCTTGGCAGCTAAACTGGTGAAGGAAGACATCCTGTTCTCCTCTGTGCATTATGTATGACATCAGAGTAGAACCACTGAAGTTCCATTGGCTAGATGGATAACTTACACGAAGTATTAATATTATGTCATTCGCATAATTCGGACCCACAGCAGTAAGAGGCATGTTGACCACTTGGCCGTGGATGCCTCGTACCTTTAAAAATAATCCCTTTCTGTTACATTAACTTGCATTTCATAATAATTATTATTCATTTGAACCAAGCGGTTTATATTAATTTAGTATGTGCGATTATGAGATTAATTTGTTTTTAAAATATCTTGTCGAAGATGGTTACCATGTCATAATACATATTTTTTCTGTTTATATACTATGTTATGTCATTTCTGTGAGGGGTAAATGTTATCATTAGTTTGTTGCCGATAATTGTCCGTGAAAAACAAACTTCATTGGCTTATATCTCCATTCAAGATCAGATATTGTTTCTGTTCTAACGCATTATCGTTCGTTTGTTCGTTTGTTCGTTCGTTTGTTCTACGAAAATAATTTCACTTTAAGATATTAAATTCTTCAAATTGTAAAGCCGAAAATCACCATGATAATTTGTAAATATGAAGATCATCACTTGTTCGTTCTGTAGATTTCTATGCATTATCCATATGATATCAAATTTATCAAAACGAGCAATTGTCGTATTTTGATACTTTATGTTATATCATTTTATATCAATTTATTACAAGTTAGTGTTTAGCATCGATTCAACCACTTATATATGAAAGCGAAATTCTGGTTGTTTCTGTCCGATTGTCTGACATTTTCGAACATTCTCTTTTCTTGAAGAATCTCTCCTCTGTATTCTCGCTCATATGTTGAACTGAATCGCGCGTGGTACTAGGAATGTGATTCTAAGATTATTAGGACTAAGTTGATTCAACAGTTTTCTTCAGATTACCTTGTAGAGCCAGGAAGTTCTCTCCTCCGATGTCTCCTCCATATAATTTAGTATGTGTCTATATACCTCTGACCCATGTTTACTCTACTACTCCCATATAATGTATATCAAAATCTCGTTGTCTCACAACAGGACACCTCCAGATATATACTCTCGCTATCTTACCACAACTCTCTCTTATTGTATTTTAGGATTTCAGGGATAATCCAATATAGCGATTTAGTTGATCTATCTGGAAATTCATCTTCGTAAATTATTGCAGACTTAATTTTATCATTTTTCGTTAGACATATAAAGAGATGAAAATGCTATCAAATATAACATATATTAATAGATTGTTCTGGTTATGCCTTATCATTAGAAACATTTAGTATACACAGAACATGTGTATTTTAGATTTCAAATTAAATAATTAACTTCATTAAGTAAAAGCCAGTATTGATATTTCTTAAAGTCATTTAATGTGTTTTTAAATTTTTGCCATTCTATAGCTATCCATATATAAAATTTAATAGTTAAGGCAGTGTTGACTGCTTACTAATGCACCTGCTTTGCGTATCTGTAATATTCTTGTTAATATTTCATAAAACATTAAATGTAACATAATTGTTATCTATTTACAGAGCAGTATCGTATTAAAATATAATTAAGATTCCAGGAAAATGTGTTTTCAAGAATGTTTATTAAGGTTTACCTCAAGAAAGATACCATTGTGTTATGACATTTAACAACTTGTTTCAAAATAGATTGTTAGCTCATTAGGGTGAGCATCATACTTGAAATTAATTACAGCTAAAAAGCAGCGGTCAAATTCCCTATCACTGTGTTATTTGAAAAGATTCTCATCCCTTTGTCGTTCGTCATGTGTGTTTAGCTAAGGAAAGATAAAACTAATTTGCAATTCTCATTAAATATTTGAACATGTAATAAGTTCAGCGATTCCTACATTCAAAAATTAGCGAAGTAATTTTTACACAGTTATTTTTGGCTCTATTGACACCATTTTAACAATGACTTTTTAAGTTAAGACTTAAATGTAAGAAACATTTTACAAATAACTCGCTTACCATCTTTAAAAATAAGTTAAATGGTATTTATGTACCTATATTTGTACTATATCTGATCTGGTATCTGAAGGTATTGGATCATTCTCCCGCTCGACTTAGATAACTCATTAAAAAAAAGTTCTAATATTTCCAAGTATCATTTCGCATTAATATATCCACGTAAAACGATATGGAATCATTTTAATAAAGAACTTTATTCATTTTTGAGTTAACAAAAACAAATTAAATTAGTAATCGATTGTTTAAAATTATAAATTCAAATTTGCCAAATTTGTAACAAATGTGTTAGACACTAAGATCCAATTGAGCCAGTGAATATGATACTACACACAGTGAATAACTGAATATGATTTAAAAAGTAGTTCTGTTGACTACTGTTTGGACAAGTAGAATTTCAGCTATATTTATATCCTATAATGTAAACTTAATTGACATTTTAGCCGCGCCATGACAAAACCAACATAGTGCATTTGCGACCAGCATGAATCCAGACCAGCCTGCGCATCCGCGCAGTCTGATCAGGATCCATGCTGTTCGCTTACAAACCCTTTAACAAGTATAGAACATGTAGAAAGTGAACAGCTTGTATCCAGATCAGACTGCGCGGATGTTGGTTTTGTCGTGACGCGTCTCATTTGTTAGAGATATATCAACTTGCCTTGAAAAAAAAACAACAACAAGAAAACACATTCATACTTTTTATAAACAATTACATTTCTTACAAATCCGTTCAACATAACATGAAGTTTATACGACAAATATAACAACGAAACACACGGCAGGTCAATTTGGTTTACACATATTTATTGAAGTTCGATTGCGAAACATGTTTTTGCAACTTAAATAAATCACTTTCAAGTCCGCATCCTGGAACCAACCAGTACTTGTGTTTTTTGAAGAAACGTGGACGTGACTCGATTAGGGATCGATCCCATGATAGGCAGACTACTCCACCACTAGGCCACCGAAGATAGATTTAAATGTATAATATGCTAAGTTTATTATCTAAAAATACATATATTCATGTTGTGATCACCAGAAATAAAACATGCACCTTGAGAAATACAAAAAAAAATCTTCTTGAAAATTTGTTTACCAATAAACATCTGTAAAATCTTGAATATGATTATGGTTCCTTTATCCTTTTTTCTTTTTGATGGTATCGTAAATCCCAATTACTTGCACCAGACGAGATATTTTCTAAAACGTCACGCTGTTGTCAGCTTTAATTATAAATAAAACGGAGTGCAGATGTGCAATAATGGTAAACTAAATTTCACCAACCCGTTAATTGTGTCTGCCTCATGGCATTTGTCTTGTACAAATGACAGATTTTCGTTTTTTTCCTAACATCGACTAAATTCGTATTGTTATATTTGTCAGTCTTCATTTTCCAAACAACAAACAAAATAATAAGATGTGGATTCCTAATCATTGTCATTTTAAACATGGATTTGCTCCTTAACACATGTTTGCGATGTAAAATTCAAAAAAGGTTTTCTTTAATAAAAAAAGACGAACGTTGATTTAGCATGTGCTCTCTTATCTTACAAAATCATGTGCCGCAAATTAAATTTCAAAGTTTCTTATTTATTCATACGTGAAATAGACTTCAGACATAGTTACATTGTGTTCTGTTAAGTAAATGTATGAAACAAACTTTTAATATCAATCATAAATACTGGCATTTCTACTTGTCATTTATTCTTCAGAATATGTATTCAATGTAATTTCTTTCCGTGAAAAAGAATTATAGATTATCGGGCAAAAATCCTTCAAAAGCAAAATTATACTATATAGTAATAAAATTCTAATTCCTAAAAAATCGTTCTTTGCATTCATCTTTACTTTTTAAGAATAATGTCTAATTTGAGAAAAATAAATTGCTGAAAAGGTCAGTCAAATACAAATGATGTAATCAGTTGTGATAAATGATACACGGGTGCGACATACCAAAATTAAACATTGTCGATTAATTATTTCGTTTAGGCTAGATAAGGCAGAATTCTTTGTGCACAATATTGAAGTCAAAGATAAGAGCTGATTGAGTGAGATTTACGCCTTCCAAAAATTATAAAAGAAAGGAATGGTTTTGACTTATAAAACGTTTTATATTCGTACTTATCTTTTGCTTTAACATTTTAGATTACCTGGATTGTTTTATGTGTTTACATTGTTATTAACAATGTACTTTTTGCAGGTATATAATCTCAATAAATGAAAACCATAAAGTCAATGGACAAACATCACTTTATACACGTGTTTATTGACTGTTGGTTCTGTGCGCCTGTGCGCCTTATATTCTAGTTTTTATACATACACTAGCATATTCAAGTGTTGAAACTTTTTTTGAGCAGTTGTTATAAGCAATAACGGAATGGGAAGCGGCAAAGGTAGTGGTAAAAATGCTGGGGAAGCTCTTGTGGCAATTGGTAAGCAGTTTTTCGCATTTGTTTTATAAGGTATCTTAGACAATGCGTTATGAGTTATTATCCTAACGCTGATCAACTGAAAATAATTTGTTGAAATTAAAACGGTGTCTATCGGACAATATATATATATATTATATTTATATGTAGAGTTTCAGATTGTTTTCCTCATTATGTTTTGTTGTTGTTCTTCTTTTTTCTTTTCTTTTTTTGGGGGGAGGGGGGCATAGCTGAACATATTTTTTATTATTTTAAACAGGGATCAGCCATGCTTGATTTCTTATAACAATATATGATTTATATACAAGACAATGATTTCTTTACATTAAGTTATGGCAATTACTATGGTGTCTAAAATTTAAAAATAATTTGCCACTATAAAATAAAATGTAAAGGATAGGTCTAAAATAAAATGTATAGGAATCAGGATAGTTCTTTATTTTTTTAGGTTACATGTAATGTGTAAATGACGAAGTTACGAATTTTATAGAAGTTGGTCGTCTTTAAAAAATCATCAATATCACAATATGCTATAATTTAATAAATGGTTATTTTGTTAAAAGGTACAAGAAATGATCGTGTCATTTTTATGCAAGCATCGCTAACTTTCTATTTGTATTGAAAATAATTTTAAATTGAAATAACATAATTTGCATGTTTTTTGTTGTTGTTGTTGTTTGTTTGAATTTTGTATTTTTTTTGTTGTTTTTTTTTGTTTTTTTTTCTTTTTTTGAACGATTATTTCTTGTTATGCTCCCCGAAAAAATCGGGGAATATATAGTCGCCGCCTTGTCCGTTCGTCCGTCCGCCCGTCTTTCCGTCCGTCCGTCTGCTTTTCTTGTTTGGGACATAACTTTGAAACAACAAGAAGTATCAACATGAAACTTTGTAGGTAGATAGATCTCATTGAGTAGGTGTGCAGTGCACAAGAACCGAAACTCTGTCTTGCCTAATTTTTGAATTATCCCCCTTTGTTTTTTTTTACACTTTGAACATTGTCCGGGTCATAACTCTAAAAGTATAAGAGGTATCAACATGAAACTGTGTAGGTAGATAGATCTCATTGAGTAGGTGTGCAGTGCACAAAAACTGTAACTCTGCCTTGCCTAATTTTTGAATTATCCCCCTCTGTTCATTTTTTACACTTTGAACTTTGTCCGGGACATAACTCATAAAGTATAAGAGGTATCAACATGAAACTTTTTAGGTAGATAGATCTCATCATTGAGTAGGTGTGCAGTGCACAAGAATCGTAACTCTGCCTTGCCTAATTTTTAAATTATCCCCCTTTGCTTATTTTACACTTTGAACTTTGTCCGGGACATAACTCTGAAAGTATAAGAGTTATGAACATGAAACTTTGTAGTTAGATAGATCTCATTGAGTAGGTATGCAGTGCACAAGAACCCTAACTCTGCATTGCCTAATTTTTTAATTATCCTCCTTTGTTTATTTTACACTTTGAACTTTATCCAGGGCATAATTCTAAAAGTATAAGAGTTATGAACATGAAACTTTGTAGGTAGATAGATCACATTGAGTAAGTGTGCAATGCACAAGAACCGTAACTCTGCCTTGCCTTATTTTTGAATTATCCTCCTTTGATTATTTTACACTTTGAACATTGTCCGGGTCATAACTCTAAAATTATAAGAGGTATAAACATGAAACTTTGTAGGTAGATAGATCTCATCATTGAGTAGGTGTGCAGTGCACAAGAACCGTAACTCTGTCCTGTCTATGTTTTTCACTATTTCCCTTTGTTTATTTTCACACTTTGAACTTTGTACAGGACAGAACTCTTAAACTATAAGAGGTATCAACATGAAACTTTGTAGGTAGATAGATCTCATTAAGTAGGTTTGCGGAATATAAGACTGTAACATTGTCGTGCCTACTTTTGGAGTTATTGTCCTTTGCTCATTTTGACACTTTGAAATTTGTCCGGGACATTACTCTAAAATTATAAGAGATATCAACATGAAACTTTATAGATAGATAGGTCTCCTTGGGTTGAAGTGCAGTGCTAAAGAATCATTACTCCATGTACTCTGCTCTGTCTTATTTGGAAGTTATTGCCCTTGGTTTATTTTTACTTTTTGACTTTTGTCCGGGACATAACTTTAAAACTATTAGATATATCAACATGAAACTGTGTAGGTAGCTAGATATCATTGGATAGAACTGCAATGCTTAAAGAACCTAAACAAAGCCTTGTCTAATTTTGGAGTTATTACCCTTTGTTCATTTTTACACTTTGAATTTTACCCGGGACACAACTCTGAAACTATAAGAGATATCATCAGGAAACTTTATAGATAGATAGATCTCATTAAATAGAAGTGCAGTGCAAAAAACATAACTCCGCTTTGCCTAATTTTGAAGTTTTTGCCCTTTGTTCATTTTTTATACTTTCCTGTGTACAAAACCTTCTCGGGGAGCATCACCCGGTTCAGCCGGTTCTTGTTTTTAATTAGGTCATGATTTGTTGTGCTTTGATTTTCATATTTCAGCTGTGTGTGGCGGTATTGTTACCATTTTACTTTTAGGTATTGCAAAGTTTGTTGTTGGTATGTATTCAATGACATTTTCAGTAAGTATCAGTATGTCCTTTATTCATAAGAATGGAAGCTTTAACGAATAGTAAGATGTCACCATACTTTTTATTTCAATGAATGTGGTGTACCTCACAAAAAGTATCATAAAAATGATTTGATTTATTATTATTATTAAGCTTGCAAAAATCTTGCATAATTATAAAAAATTGGATTGGTAATTTCCGGGGTTTGAGTAATATATACAAAGAAGGCTTCAGAATTTTAATGCATAGTCGCTTTTTGGAATATATGTTGGCAGATTATCTTCTCATGTATCTCATGTGTCTTCATGTATTTCTGCCATTTAAATCACCTGAATTAAGAGTAATGAGATAATAAAGTACTGTGCCTGATAGTTCAAGATACTAATCACGGTTTTCTTTCATTTCTATTTCAAAAAACATTGACACTGCGTAAAAATATGTTTGTAATGAGAAATCTTACTTTATGTTTTATTTTATCAGGTATAGTTTACTGGAATGATTGTCCAGCAAATCCTGCTATTCCAAGATATATGAGTGGATCTGCTGGTGTCGAAACTTTCTCTGATATCATTATCGGATGCATATCATGTTGTACTGAGATACAGGAGAAGGGCATAGCCGGTGCAGCAGCTGAACATCTCATTGGAATAATCGTCGGTTTGTCGTGTTGTTTGTTGTTGTTTGTTTTTCAAATACGATAACAAACACGTCAGGTTAAATCCACATTATGCCCTCAAAACAATTATTTTTTTGCTTCTACGGAAAGCGCAGAAATAAATATTTTGAAGCTTGCTACATGCTTATCATTGCCTGAAGAAAGTAGTGCTGAATAAGAAATTCTTTGTTATAAATGTAGCAAAATGTAAACAAAGTATTGATTTGACTTCCATACAAAATACTAAATCACTATCATTGCACTAATTGTGAAAAAAGCAAAAATATCGAAAAGAATGGTTCAGATAATTGGCCAATAAGTATCTATGTTGAAACTGTGACACAAATATTGAACACATTTTAAAATAAATAGTATTTCTGGGGCACAATGGACCTTTAAACGTTACATTTGATACAAACTTATTTAATATTAAGGTATAAATACATAACAAAATAATCTTAATTTCATGTTTCATGTTTAATATCTGCAAAGGTAGATTAACTTTCTTAATTATAATTTCATTTTTTATTTGGATTTTCTTTACTTTTAGGGAGCATTTTGGTCTTCTCAGATTATTCTTATCTGGCTGGCGGATGTAATGGTGCCAAGGATTGTTGTGATGAGAATTTTATCAAATTTGCACTCAGTGTTTCTATAATTGAGTGGCTACTGCTGTTACTACCTATTGTTGTCTTTATTTGCTTCTGTATATTTGGTTAGAATTGTGCTATTTCTCAGATGGTTTCATTTATGTCGTTTGATGTAAAACAACATATTATTTTATTTGAATATAGACAAAAATAATAGTAATAAACGCTCTTATTAATACACTGTAACTAAATATTTTCACCATTTTTCTCTGCACCAATCTTTTCATCAAACATTTAAATAAACATATCTTCTAACAAAATGAGTGTTATTCACAGTGTCTGATATATATATCCATATGTCCGTAGAGTTTAAGAGTTGCGCATGTAATCACTTTTAAGATAACATGAACACGAACGACCTACATGTACATAAATTTTAATTAATTTAATTTTTAAATATGTTGAATATAAGAATGTTATAATGTTTATCTACAGATAGCTAATCTTAGCTGCAATGAAATCATTATGATTACAAATGTGTTATGCCTTAAATGTAGATAAAAAACTAAATTAGCAATGTACTACATTGTATCTACTTTTATGTCTGTATCTATATTTTCCGGTGCTTCGGGATCGTTGATTTTAGCATTTTTAAGTGTTGAAAATTGAGTTCCTCTCAAGCCGGTGCTAGGGAATGTAAGGGATATTGCACTCAATCAAACCGACTCTGCAATGTTCATGAAATTTTATTGTGATTAATGTTTCAGAGGGATCACTCTTTTTCCAGATTTGTATAATCATACGTGAAAAGTTATCGTCAATATTACCAATGAGTAAAGGGGAATTATATGAAATTTGAATTACATAATTAGGTCTTTTATTCAAACATAGATGATATAGTAAAATCCTGTTTTTGAAGTTATGTTACAAAGATTACCATATTTTTGCTACAGGTACGAATTGTTATCGATTGGTGCGCCGAAGATGATAAAAATTTCATTTTTCATGCAATGCGAAATCATTAGAATATAATGCAGGCAACATTCTGAAAAAAGTAAAAAACAAACAATCAAAATAAATACAAAAACCAAAAAAAAAACAGAAACTGTTTACATGCTTATTGAAATGATGTATTTAATTGAAAAGGTTCACAGTTCTACTCAACTATACAATAACAATAGCCTTACTCTATTACATGTAGAACTGTTCATAAACTGTTAATATAAAATGCCATATTTAGTTTAAGCATATAGGCAATATATTATTATCAACAGGAAAAGTAGTAAGAAAAGTTATCATTGTTATATTGATATTGTGTTTACGTGGAACCTGGAGGTGCAGTCATAACATACTTTAAGAGAGTGATACACTCCGAAATATGTCTACCGATTAATAATTATATATATTTGTGTTTGCTGTTTACCACGAATTTTCAGGAAAATAGTGTTCCATTCTGTGAATAATTAATAAGCTTGTGGCCAATAAAGTGTTGTTAGTTAGGAAAGAAACTGATTGTTGATGTTTTAATAGGGAAGGAAAGCTGTCTGCTTGTTGTTGTCTTATCTGACGTGTACAAGATTGTTGCTAAGTAACCAGTATTTCTACGGAAATGCTAAGGTATCCTTTTTGAAAATTTCTTAATAAGTAGTTTTTGTATGCTGATATAGATTTACTTAACCATACTGTGATATTTATCATTGTTCATTCTGAAATATTTTTACTTGAAAATATCAATTATAGCAAATTATCACACGTCATTATTTACATTACGCACATGTTGTATTCTTTAATTCCCATATGTGCGATTATTTTATGGATGAAAACATTTCTTCCTGGCACATACTCCTTAAATTTTTTGCCAACATTGAGAAAGAAGCAAATTACATACTTCAGTTTGATGTGTTCTTTTAATGACACGTGACGCACATTTATAATCCAGATTAATTCTTTTTTCATCTAATTTACTGATTAAACGGCAGTTTGAGGAAAATTATAATGCGAACAAAATTTAAAAATCAACCCAACCTATCATATTGCATAATACTACAGTTACTGTGTTATATTTGAGTGAAGAAAGGGCAATGTATGAACTTGGTCCTGTCCCTAGTATCGCCCCTGATTCAAATTTCAAAAACAATCTGACCATTACTGCAGCTATCGTTTTGTAGTGTGAATTTTTTTTAAGAAACATGTGTCCCTTTCAAATATATGTGTTTGTTATCAACTTTCTGCATTTAGGTTCGTTGAATAAGTATAAATAACATATTATTAAGAACATAAACGATTGCTTACAGCCCAAGATAAAATCTCACAAATATCCGTCACAATGAATAAATACAAATTCAAGAGGCCTCCTTTAATTTCATGCTGGTAATCCTTTATCGTACACTGTATCCAAACAGATATTATAACTAACACTTGTCAAATAAACTTCCGACAAAATAATATGGTTTTATTTGTGGTCATAATATAGCCGACACTAAGCAAAATTCAAACAAGAGCCTAATAAAAAAGCTAACCTAGCTGAAACGTATAATTATGAAATTCATTAAATAAATAGATATAAAATGAGTCTCTTTTTTAAACATTTATCTTAATGTTCACTTACAGGTAATTGCCTTGTTGATGGGTCTCGGGTCTGCTGAGCATGAATAATTCTTCTGTTTCTGACTTAATCGCCTGTTTGGCCTAGGTAAAATTCTATGTAACCCTTTCATACCAAAAACGAATCAGAAGAACTGCTTATGCTCAGCAGATTAAAGATCCACCAACAAGACAATGACCTTTTTTTAAATTTATATACAGAGGATATTAAATGAGTGTAATTTTAATACTGACTTTATTGAACGACTTGAATAAAATTATATTATGCGATCCTCTCGTGAGCATGATGTTATATTGTTGAATGAGTTCAATAAATTCAGAAATGAACTAAGCCTATTTTTCCTTTACCAAAAATAAAGAACGTTTAAAGTGAAGAAGAATCATGTTTCATTGAGGTGCATTAAGTGTTATGCTACATTTACCGCTCGTTACACTGAATAACGCAAATGGCGACACGTCAGAATACTGCACAGCCTTGCAATATGATTTTACGGTGTCGCAAAGGCACCACGGGTTTGTGATAAATAGCACTAGTAAATTCGAATTGTTTACTGCTTATACGTCATTGTTGAATTAATAATGACCTTTTGATGCGAAAATATAAAGTTTCAATTTATGTTAACTGCTCTAGAATTTTAGAAAACGCCCACAATAATGAGCCATGTCACATTTTATCAAATATTTATACCCCCGCACAACGAAGTTGTAAGGGGCGTATACTGGAATCAGCTTGTCCGTCCGGCAGTCCGTCCGGACGTTTCCCCGCACTCACAGGACAGTAATTATGTGGCTAAAAACTGTTCTTTCTCTTTGATGTCATTCATTCCGTAATGCTTTTATGTGGCTATTTTATTTTGTGTGGCTAAAAAGAACAATAGAGAGAACAATAGAGTAGCCACATTATTACTCTCCTGTTAGAAAATCCGTCCGGTCGTCCGTCGGTTTTTCCTTGTCCGCGCAATAACTTAAGATTCCTTTGACCCACAGTCTTTATATTTGGCATGGAAGTTAGTCATGACTAGTAGATGACCCCTATTGATTTTGAGGTTACTGTGTCAAAGGTCAAGGTCACAGGGACCTTGACTACAAAAAGCTTGTCCGCCCAATATCTAAAGATTTCTTTGACCCATAGTCTTAATATTTGGTATGGAGGTTAGTCATGACTAGTAGATGACCCCTATCAATTTTGAGGTAATTGGGTCAAAGGTCAAGGTCACAGGGGCCTTTACTAAAAAAGCTTATCCGCCCAATAACTTAAGATTCCTTTGACCCACAGTATATTTGTGCATTCAGAAGATGAAATTCGTAATGAAAGGGAACAATGCAAGATTTAGGTAGTTAAATGTTTCGAAGATCAGTTTTAACATTTTGTGAACGGTATATTTAGTGACTTAACCTTGTTTAATTAAGGAATTATTCATAACAAGCTCAATAATGAATCACACATTCTCCTCATACCCCTAGTAAGGCGTCCAATGCGATTTCTCTCTTAAGTGCAGAGCTTGTTCCAGTTGTTGCAGGTTAACTACAGTTGGTTCGTTCCAATTTAAAATTTCAGTTGTGGTAATGTCCTAATTGAGGCAAAATGCCGGATAAGAGGAGTAGGGTTGAGGCTATCATCCGTGCATGTGATAGTTACACACGTTATTAAAAATGTGGCTACATAATGTCATTTTAGTTTAATTTATCATCAATATTTTCCAAAAAATCCACCAGTCAATATTTTGTAAACGCTCCAACACCATTCTTACAAACACTTACATTTTTTATAAAAAACAACAACACATTTGCTTATGCTTTAATAATTTTGTTATGAATAAACTTAACTCATATATTTACTGGCTTATGATTACTGAATCTGTATCGCTACTTATCAACTTACTATATCTTAGCTCAATTAAGTCGTCATCTCATGACAGTGTTTCATTCACAACCACTTTAAATTATTGGGTTGTTCTTAACTTATTTCCATGTGCATTTTACAATCTTGCTTAAAACCGATGGGTTCTTACTGTCCAAAGTAATATTATATTGTAACGATTAGACGCCATCATTTTACATTTGAAAATGAAAATCAGGGGAAAGGGTTAGCATCAATAATAACAGAATAACATAAAAATTGCAGACTCGATTTGTCCGGGCTAGTGTTTCAATATCACTGCAGTTATACTTAAACCAAAAAAATATCTAGCACCAATCAAACAATTAAAATAATTATTAAAATGAATACATAGAAGTTGTAGTAAAGAAAATAATTTGATGTGATAAAGTGATCAGTGTAAAAAATAATTGTTTCTAGAACTTGTTTACATATTGATTGTTAAAGCTTACTTTAAACCGATAATTTTCGAATTTAATAATTCAGGTCTCTAATTTAATCACTACAGCTTCTCTAGTTTTTGTCGGTTTCTGTTATTTCCTATTATGTATTATTTAAGTAATATCCGGTCCGTGCTTTGCTTTGTGTCCTATTTTAGTTTGATGTCATGCTGGCCTCCTTGCCGCGGGTCCTCTGTTGCGTAAAAATAAAAATAAAAATCAACATTCAATTAAGTAAAGCATTGTTACTTACCAATATCTCAAGATTAATCATTTTTTTAATATGAAAAATATTGTTTCCTACAAAATACTTTTATAATTTAAAACTCTTATTGCAATAATTTACTACGTCAAAATGATAATTGAATTGACATGTCATATAGGGTTAATTTCATATGAGTAAACAATCAAACCAAATACATTTCTTCAACAATATGGACAAAATGATATCATTCGACCATTAGAAAAACATGTATTTACACAATAAACTTATCTCTTTATTTTAGCAAAGCGATAAGCCAGCAATGTCAACACCTTTTATATATCAATATAACGCAAATGTATTTATGTTCCTTGCAAAATATTTGAAAGTAAAAGTGTTTGCCCATATTTGCGCTCTAAGGCAACTCTATTGAAAACATTGTATGTCGCTGCATTGTAAATAATTGATGAGCATAATTATAACCAATAATTGTGTTTCATATTGGAAAGTAACAATGAACTCGAGGGTTGGTGTTTTTTTATAAAGAAAAGCATATTAACTTACAAAAAGTAATATTCCTACGAGAGTAATCTTTAACTTGAAAAACTCTTTCAAAATGCATTCAGTATAGCAACAACAGCAACAACTCTGAACATGAAACGTTTTTGAGCTTTGGAATTAAAATGCTTTTACTTCATAGTTCAAGATCTCACCCTTTTAGGGCCTTATATCAGTAAAATAAAACATATAGAAAAGAGAAAAACAGACTCCTTTAAAGACACCAAAAACGACATAAATGAAAATGTGCAAGCTCGATTTAATTGGACCTGTTCAAGGACGGTACCGGAAAGTGCAAATTACACTCTCTAGCACCCCTTTCAGCAGAATTCAACACTTCAACAAAAAACTGGTGCAATTTTGAATTTAGAAAAATCTTCAGATGTGTTTATACCGCAGCTGTCATAGAACCGTCAATATGACACTTTCGTTTTATTCCATTAAAAGTTGCGTATGGTTCTCAAGTAAAGGATGGCATAAGCCCTAAACGAGAAAATAATTCGGCATGGAATTTTGAAAGGGAAAAAGATTCAATTGCTATACATTACTGGTGAAAGATGATGAAAGTGCAATGATTCTGACGTACGATTGTCCTGTACTGGATACCTTAAAAATCTGTTTAAGCTGGTTTTATTTTTGAAACTGTAATTTCTTTTTTTTTTAAGAAATTCCTTTAACATAATTGTGTCGCCAACATATTCACCCCTTTCCTCACATGCCAAGTATTTTGTAATACTTGAATGCAAAATATTATTGTTGCTGTTCTTTTTGGATAAGACTTGTTTAATTTCACGCCGGTATTCTTCTACCGTATCAATGTCAAATAAACTTCAGACATATATTGTTTTCACTTCGTCTAGAAAGAGCGAAAAAGAAACAAAGTAATTCCAAGTTGTCTGTGCAACGTTTGGAATATGTCCAGACAACAATACGAGTTGAGATACATTAACTTATACAGAACTGTTTGGATATAGGTTGGACAATTTTCATCAAATATATGCTATTCAACCAGACATCCTTAAGAAAACCTAAACAAACAAAAAAATAGTTAAGAGATACATGTACATTAAATTTCCTTTCATAAAAATGGAAATGTTTTATTTAAAAAGAGTTAATCCTTTATTAAAATATAGCAGGTTTTACTGTAATTGCCGTGATTATTTTAACCATTTGATGTTGTTGAGCAACAAAATCTTAAGACACAATATTTTTGGAAAATTGAAAGTAATAAAATGTCGAGAACTAAGATAATTAGCATGATTCCAAAACTCCCCTCGACACACGGGGTCACTTGATTTATATATACTTATGTAGGAAAAATACATTTAACACTTATTGTGTGAGACGACACTGCAAAGATGTAAGATAGTTGGTATGTATCATTGCCCTATGCACCTCCAAAAATGCCCTAACAATATTGGCCCAACCCCTTGAGTCACTTGGTTAATATTGACTTTGAAAGGAAGCATAAATCTAAGTCGTAATGAGTGAAACTACAATGTCCAGTGCTTAACTTTTTTGGCATGAAGCATTACTTAGCTGGTCTTTTCAAAAGTTACATAAATCATGACCATTGGGTAATAATAAGCCCACCGTTGAGTCATTAAGTTTATATAGATTTATATTATAAACATATCTTGAATTGTGTAAGAAAGTCATAGCTTAGATATTTGGCATGTCGCATCAATTTGTAGTTTTCTATAACAGTTATATTAACCATGCCACTGAGGTAAAATTTAGCCATTCCCCATAGCAGTCTATGTAGACTTGTGTATAGAAAAAACATATTTATTTTTGAAAATATACAATGCCAAGAGTGTATATATTAGACATGTGGCATTGCCTAGTAAACAACTACAAATGTTTCATGAATCGTATAAGAGAGAGAGAAGTTTTCGCCAATCCTGGTATCTTTAGGACAATTTAGACAACTTTTTTCGTTCGAAATTTGTTAATGGGTCTCTTCCCTAAATGAAAGATTATTTTTGATTTCTGAAATAAATTTTCTTTCGGGCGTTAAGTTCCAACCTTAGTGTTCAATGTTTAGATTTTAAATGACATTCTTAGTGCATGAATGGTAACCGCAAATATTTGGCCATAAAATACCGCCAACGCGTTATTTATGACAAATTGGCAAAGGCGAAAATCTGCCCTATAGATAGATGGCAGATCAATACTCGCCGTACTTACATTACAGTTTTTGTGCTTTATTAATATGACAACACTAAGCTCGCAAAATATATATATATATTCAATGATTCAGTCTTTCCCACAAACCTTATATTTTCTAACTGTTCTAATTTGTGTGATTCTGTTTGCACTTTTACCGCTTTTTGAAATTATTATTCATTTGATCTGTTAGTATTTGCAGGACAGGCTTTTTAAAAATCCAACGACATCACGATTGTCATTTGCAATCTGTTTTAATATAATACCTTTATTGTTTATTATCTTTTTACGTAATTTATTATTTCCGATTAATCTCTGTACATGCACATTAATCGTCGGCAAATCAAGTGACATTATGTTCATTTTTTTCATTGTCATGTTGAGCATAATATGTATACAATGTATTTCAAAATATTGACTGTAATAATGGTGATTGACCAAAAGTTGAAATTGCTATAATGTTAAGAATACAACATATATCTGCCTGAAATATAAAAATACTGTCCCACTCTTATAAACTGAATGCTACAGGTACATTCTGATGGATATTTACAGAAATTGCCTTTGGCTACATGAGTTAATTATTGTTGATGCGAAGTAATTTATAAAATTGAAAGGAATCATAGCAAAATGTTAACTTATTCTGACTTTCACTTTTTCATTGACTAAATACCCTTGAATGGGCATAATGCTACTTTTACGTGTCCCTTCAACTTTTTTAAAGGCGTTAAATTTCAGTTGATTTCAATGGAGGAGCAACTGCAACAAAAGTGTATTGATTTTAGAAACGTAACATGCTATTCATTCAGAAACGAGTACACCATTATTTGATAAAATATTGAATGTTTTTAAGTAACATTAAAAAGGAAAATGACAACAGAATTATAAGTAAAAGATGAGAACACGCTTGTGATTTATAGCCCTATCTTGGCATTTTTAATCCGTTAAATCATACAATGCTACATTATTTAAGTGCTTTTTATATGTTAAATGACTTTTAAGTTTTAAGTTTTAAAGACCAGATATGAGATGATATGCTTCGGAAGTGTTAAACGTTATCATTTATTAATGCAAAATAAATGTTAAGTACTACATTTAGTTATATTACAGCCATGTTAAAAGAAAACTGATTTTATATCCGTTGTATATAGGCATAAAGAACATAGTCTCAATAATCTTAGATTTATCCTTACGGGTGGTCTTGTGTTATTGGATGCGTTCACCAAATGCCGCACTTCCTTGTTGATATTTTTTTCATATTGTATGACTCGTAAAGAATTCTTGAAATTGAACATTTACGATGAAAGGAATGGTGCTAGCCAAGCAAACACTTTAGCAATAATTTGGAAAAATTAATATTTGATTCACAATTCAACTGCACCATGATTTATTGACAGCAAGTGAAGTCATTTGATCATAAGTTGTTTTTATGTTATATAACATATTTGTCACGTGTCTGCTTGAACAATAGATATGTTACCTGATACAGAATGCTTTGGTACATTTAACATACATGTAGAATCTTATAGTTAATATGATTCTGGTTTTTGATTATGTATTTGTTTTATAAAGAAAACTAACAAATACTTGATAAGTAATAAATACTACATAACAAGGTTGTATATTTTATAACTGTTCGTACTACACACATACCGGGGTATATCTTATTTCATGTTAATAAATAGCTTTTTCATGGACCTTCACAGAACATGAACAAATTAACAGCTATATCACTAACTTAAGCCTTTAATAAAACAACGTATAATATTTATAATCAATCAATTATTGTTTCATATATAACATTGCCGGGGGTTATTGGCAATGCTACAACTGTTATTTAACACAAATACAAATACAGCTGCCAAAGAAAAACAATTGTCTTAGTTTTTGTACAAGAAAATCAATATTTCAATAAAATGGTGTAGTTTTCGTGACGTTCACAATGTATGATCACATGCATTTTTGTTCGTATTAATATGGAATGTTATGGATAATTGTGATTTTGTATGTCTTTGGACATTTCTTTGTAGGAATCGTTATAAACGCAATCTTGTTTAAAATCCAAATCACAGCATGGTTTGCATTTGAATGGAGCATGTTTATTTCTGCCTCAGTGCAACTGATTTCACCGTTGCAAAACGTTGATCAGCCAAAACACAACAAATGTAACATAATTAAAAATGTTTATTATGTTCATACTGCTATGTCATCATTTTTGTTTGTTTCTCTTTTGTTTTCTATTAAACATTTTATCTAATAAAATATTTGCGATTCATAGATTGGTACAATTGCCGTGTGGATTTGCCGTTTATAGTAAATTATAAGAATTGTAATGTTATATCATTCTTGATAAATAAATTTAAATTAAATTTATCAAATTGACGTCATTTTATCAACAATAGTATTAATGAAACTGTCGATTTACTTTCACACGTGAAAAGAACGCCTGCAACGATAAACTAACGTCTGCATAAGTGTCAGTAAGAAATGTCACGTTATGTTAGCAACGCTTCTGGAGCAAAGTATTGAAGTTTCGTGCAATATAATGATACATATCCAAAGACAAATTGCAATTATTCTTATACTATTAATAATTCATAATTATTTCGCAATTTATCATTATGAAATTTCTTATTATGACCACAAAGCGGTGTTCAAACAATAATTAATTCACAAATGTGAATAAAATTACCATACGATCTTGAATTTTAAGTAATTTATATCTAAATTTATCTAATTAATTTCGTCAATTATCTGGGTGAAATTTAACATCTCTTGCATTAAAATTGAATAACTTGAGCGCTCATGTGAAATCAATTTCTTTGTAATTTATCAAATTGTGTTCATTTATTTGATAATACAGGCTCTATAGTTTAACACGTATTGCATGCATGCAGTTGTAATGCTTCTATTATGTCGAATCATATAAATATACTATAGAAAGATATTCGTCCATTATGTCAAATCATATATTAAATGTACTATAAAATATGCTTTCATTGTGTTGAATGATATAAATGTACTATAAAAAAGTTCATTAGCATATCGAATCATATAAATGAACAATATAATATACTCTATTTTGTCGAATCATATAAATATACTATAACAAGATATGCGTCCATTATATAAATATACTATAAAAAGATATGCGTCCATTATGTAAAATCAATTATTAAATGTACTATAAAATATGCTTCCATTATGTCGAATCATATAAAAATACTATAAAAAGGTCCATTAGCGTATCGAATCATATATTAAATGAATAATATAATATGCTTCTATTATGTCGAATCATAATAATGTACTATAAGATATAATTGTATATCATGTTCACTTTAAAAATATTTATATAACTATACCTCACAAAAAAGTGGTTGTTTATAGAAACATTTCTGAAGTATTTTGATTTGTACATTTATTTTGGTATGTATATCACGTGACTAGCATTTACTTATTTTGTATGATATCTGCTCATTACCGAAATATATTTCACTTTCAAAAGAGCATAAATGTGGCAAAATGTGAATCATTTACTTAGTAATACAAGCTTTTTATTTATAGTATTATAATAAACACAATTTTAAAAATCGATATGCAAGCAGTGCTTTCCTATTTATGCAACACGAGTATTGTTAACTTAAAGGAATTGAATGTAGCAGTATAATGCATGTAATGTATTTGATTGATCATTTGAGAGAGAACCGGTTCATGTAAATAATCATTTTGCTTACGAGCTAATGATAAATAATTATTTAAAAAAAAGAAAAGTGTCTGCTGTTTTACTAAAATCACCTACTTAACGCTGACAAATTGTTTGTTAAATATTACAAAAATAGTCTGAACTGCATGAAAAGCAACGGCACATATTATAACGCGGTTTCGGATAAACGTTGACAGTCAACAAAAGCAACAGTCGCCTTACTCAATCAATTTTAAATTATGTGCTTCCTTTTCCGACAACCTTATCTTTTATATTCACGATAACTGCTTTTCTACTTAATAGAAATACTTACGTTTTTAATTGGCAATAACTATAAGTTTTTCCCTGAATATACTTGGAAGAAAAGCCTTTGGCGAATTTAAATTTTCACATAAATCGAGTAAACCTATATCAATATGTGTGTTGTATTAGTTTACCATCGACTGATTCAAATTTATGTTGAATTAAATGTATAAAAAGGAAGCTGGGGAGACTCTTCAACTTGTTTCGATTAAATAAGCGATAAACTGTTTAAATATTGAAATCAATGATGCCCACACTACTTGTAATACGACAAATCTGCAAAGGGGAGATCCCCGGAGACAAATGAAACATAGAACGTAAAAAAAAGAAAATTAAAAAAACGATTTGATTAAATCTGTTCTTGAAATAAAACAAAAGTTGACAGATCTCTGACGCCCCCGAGTTCTCACAAATTCCCCCGCCTTAAGCCATATTGAATTGCATTGTTTCTTAAATACTACAAAACTTAACCCTTCACTACCTGGTAAAGATTTTATTTCAGATGATTAGAACTGATTTCATTTAAAATATATGACAAGGTTTACGTTCCCTATATAAGACTACGCAGTTAAATTACAGATTGTCTTTATATACTTATTTATTTTAATTCAGTTGTGTTGGAAGCTATTATCTTTTTTAAACACTCGCGAATCAGTTTCTGGAAACCAACAAGTACTAAGCAATGATTGTAAGTTGTTTTTTTGCTCACGGAAACAATTGATTGTTCCCTTACTTGTCTTACATTTTCTAAGCATTCAGACCAATACAATTTCTTGTTGAATAGTTGTGTGAATTAAATTCTTGACACGAAACAATATTAGTTGAAAAAAATGTACAGTATTGTTTATTTTCGATATTATGAGGTTATTATAAAGTGTTCGAGGTTCAATACTGAATTATATTGCACAATATACAGCTGTCAAACCTATAATGGACGACGCGCTAGCTTAATCTGATATAGGTTTTGCAATTGTGCATGTAGCACATCCTATAAGTAATGTTCTCAACAAAATATAATGCCCTTTCATTTCACACCACCATTTGTTTTGATAATTTGACCGATTTTACTTCAAGTATAGTGTACTTCAAGAACAAACAGGTTTTGATATGATTTTTGAACTGGAGTAAGATTATTATTGTCAATTATCTTTTGTTTTTAATCGAGCATCACGTGATTTAAACTCAGAAAGTTTATTGGTTACACTATATTAGAGAAAAATAAAATAAATTACATACACGGTTGCCATTATATATACAGGAGAATAAGACAACTCTCATATAATGCCATATTCCCATATTAATCATACTCTTAAAATGTTTGCATTATTATAATACTTGAAGATATGACAAAAGCTATAGGGACACGAAATTACAAGTGTGTATCAGTTTTCATTCTGTCAATATTATATGCTCGTATTTTGACAGATAAAGGCCCATTAAGACCCCGAAATGCTATAATTTTTATTTCTCAAAACATTTTTATTTTTTGTTTATTGTTACAGTTTAAAAAAGATGCTCGTTTGCAATATAGATTAAGTATCTTTAGCTTCTTTTGATCTTTGGAAATAAACAATTGTCAATAACTCATTACACACTCGTTTTGAAAACTACAGTGATGTGTTAAAACAAACTGTTTGGCTATGTATCTAATTGATATTCACGAGTTCTCATTGCTTTCAATAATTGTTCTTAATATGTTTATTTTCTTATTGGTAAACATTGGCAAATCATTATACTACGAACTGCCATGATATTGATGCTTATTTTTTCCGAACATTAAATTTACCATTTTCAATAGTAAAATTTTACATCTGTCATATATTCATATATTTGATAAAAAATGATAAAAGTTTGACAAGGTTAACAATTTATTTTATGTGAATAACGGTTTACAAGAAGGCGGTGATGATTTACAGAACTTCATATCTTATCTGCTCTGACATTTTCTAAGCATTCATTCCATTAAGTTGTACAGAGACGGTGCAAACTACTATATCATTCGTAATGTTTTACAATTCAGACAAGCTAGTATATATGTTTTAATCACTGTAAGGTATTATATATTTACGATAAAATTTAAATTGCATATGTCATTTCATTTGCAGGAAAACCGGAATAAATTATTTTTCGTCTGTTGTTATAGTGAACCACTTACATTTATAAAGAGGGAAATTGTGCAAAACCATAATGCTACAAAATCCGTACTAGGCCAAAAGCATTATGTGATTAAGGATTCCATTCGCCGCCCCTTTGTCCCTTTTGTCTATTCACGGTCTTAAGTGACTCGGCGTTACGTGGACGGCGCTTGTTGGTATTTGTTGGACTGGTTTAAAAACACAACAACATCACAATTGAGATATGGAACAAGAACATGCGTAAAAATGAATACTTTTATTCTTGATTTAACACAATAAGTTCAGACAGGTACCAATATAATGCTTTATACATATTTCATGTTTCAAAAAAAAAGAAAGAAATAAACAAACTTTAATGACAGGTGGTTCATCTAAGTGCACATAAAGTAACCGTCAAGAATATATTATATTTATACTACAATAGGTGTTTTGGTAATGACCCTATTACTAAAACCTCTGACAATTGTGAGATTTTAAACGACTACAAACAAATTTGAAAAAGAATAACTGCAAACACTGTTTGAACTTAACAAGTCATGAAACTTAAAATTGTGTAGGTCTAGAAGTGTTTTAACCATCATTTGATAGAAACAGATGAACAACGTATCAAATTTAGAATACTGAATTATTTTATGTTTAGGTAAAAATGGAAAAGAAACATGACATCATTTTACCAAGCCCAAAGGTAAGTATTTTGTGATAACAGCTCTTTCATATTTGTCCTGGTATTTTTTAAATATTCAATCCATTAAACTTTACAGAAAATGAAAAAAAAAGATTTTCCAGTACAGCCCGATTTAAATGATTATAGATAAGGTGTTGTCATTTGCAACAATTTTCAACACCATAAAAGTTCCGCAGAGAAATTTTACCGTCACATAATAACATAAATGAATTACTGAGATATATTTCTATCGTCTTGGGAAATATCTATTTTCCTTACACAGAAATTAACTCGGACTTCGTTGAAAAAATATCAAAGAAAATTATTGTGAATTGACATTTTCAATCAAGGGTTCAATTATTACATTTTTCATAGGTTTTCTTCTTATCTTATTTTTTTAAAATTATTTCATTCATTGTTAGCCTATGACACATCAGTATATCACATTGTTCATTACTAAGAAATCCTACAAACATATTTAGTTTGTGTGTGCGAATGCGTGTTTGTGTGTGTGGTGTGTGTCGGGTATGTTGGTTTATCGGATTTTTGTTTTATAATTAATAAAGCTAAAACCATTTAATACTCTGGCTTTGAAATATGAAATTTGATACATTTCTTATTTTTTCTTTATTTTCACGTAACTTCTCCTTCACAATAAATAAGTGCATAATTATCATTCGATAAGTATTGATTACAATAAGTAATTGTTTTGGCAGACATCCCATGTAATCGCTGTAGGATCACTAAAACAGTAAATCAATATAGTACAATTGACCAGTGTCGTTCTGTAAAGACATTCAATATACATAATTGGTGTCCATGCAAATTCCTCAGGGATCTAAATGGATTCGCAAGTTAAGTAGTTATTTGTCAATTGAATCAGCGTACTGCTAAGCTGTTTGTGCTGAAAAGGATTGTACTACTCTATCAAATGCAAGCTATTATCACATTACGCCGAAATGTCACTAGCCATAACACTATTTCTATCGCATTTCCACAATCAGTTACTTGTTCAAACACTCACTTTAGCAATAATTTTGTTTAACGATTGAAAATTATACGAAACGGTGATGCGTAACTTGTTTGTATGTGTTATGACAACAATGGTACTAAAATATAAAAAAATAATATATTAACAATATCAATAAAATTATTTAGAATCTATATATGTATAGCAGTATTTCACTCATGCAGTAGATTTAAACACCACGTGCTACTGAAATGTCCATATTTTATAATGTACAATAATCAGTTGTTGGAATATATTTAGATTACCCCTCATTGCAATTATTTTCTGTGTTATTTTTGTATCCGGGCATTATAAATTGATCTCAGGGAAAATTATTCTGACAGTTGGCCAATTAGCTCTAGACATGTTACAAATATATAGCTTCGTTGTCGCAGAAGTTAACATTCACATGCTGGTGACGGAATCAGGTGACAAATTAAATTTCTACGTAACAAAGCTAGGATTCTTTATTGTCTTGTGACTTCCTTACTCTTTTAATTTCAAATAAGGAAATATTTACAGCTTCCGATTTCCTGCTAGGTCACAATGTATGTCGCTAATTGCATAATGTTTTTGGGTAGAATTCAATCAGTTGAAATCTGACAAGAACATTTAAGATTACAGATGCAACATGTCATTAACAAAGTGTTAACTTCAAATTATCAAAATATGCTTTAAATAGACTGGACATTTCCAGTTGGAAAAAAAATAATTATAAAGAAAAAGAAACAAAACAAAAGAAAACAATAAAATACAACAAATTGAATACATCCAAAAGAATAAAAAATAGAAGAAGGGTTAATCAACATAAGAATTGAACAATTTAATAAATATGTATACATTTATTACGACAACAAAGTATTGCAACTATCGGTTTTGTCAACAACCGTACAAACAAGAGGACCGCTAGGCGGAGCATTATATGCCCGTGTTTTTTTGTAAGGATGAAGCATTTGTAAGACATGGGAATATAATAATTATTACCTCCTTCAAATAGCAATCCTCCTATGAAGTTTGAATATTGTGGGCCAAATGGAACTTAAGTTATGCTCTGGAAACTGTTTTCAGTTTTGAGGTAATAGCGACCTTGAACTTTGACCTTGTGACCCCAAAATCAATAGGGGTGTTCTACTTAAAATGGAAAATTATCCTATGAAGTTTGAACACTGTGGGCCAAATGGAACTTAAGTTATGTTCTGGAAACTGTTTTCAGTTTTAAAGTAATAGTGATCTTGACCTTGGGTCTTCTACCCAATATGGACAATCATCCTGTGAAGTTTGATTATTGTTGGCCTAATAGACCTTAAGTTATGCTCCGTAAACTGTTTTCAGTTTTAAAGTAATAGTTACCTTGACCGTGTGACCCCAAAATCAATAGGGGTATTTTACCAAATATGGACAATCATCCTATGAGGTTTGAATATTGTGGGCCAAATGTAACTTAAGTTATGCTCCGGAAACTGTTTTCAGTTTTAAGGTTATAGTGACATTGACCTTTGACCTTGTGACCCCAAAATCAATAGGGGTCTTCTATCCAATAAGGACAATTATCCTATGAAGTTTGAATATTGCGAACCAAATGGAACTTAAGTTATGCTCCGGAAACCAAATTGCTAACGGACGGACGGACGTGCCAACAATTGGGGTTAATGTGCTTTTTCTGTAATCTTTGTGTGGCATTTTCCCCCATTAACCAGTAAAATTACCACATAAACCAGTCGGTTTTTTGGATTTCCTTCTTTTTTTAACAAAAATTATGGACAGAATGAAGCTTATAGACCATTGGATGTTCGCCCGGACAGACGGACGTACGCCACGGGGTAACACATAATATGCCCTAAATTCTTTCGGTCATATAATAAGAAATGGCATAGAATCATACATGTACAATACCCGTTTCAACAAACCAGGTCCTTATTGATTCTGAGAAAAAAAAGATTTGCATTATCATTTTGTATCTTGCATACCAGTTCTTTCCGTTTTCTAATAAAATTAGTCTGTCTTCTATTCTTAATAATACAACTTTGATCAACTCACGTGATAAATAACTCATACCAATAACAGTTTCAAAAATTAGAATACTACAGTTGACTAAACACTAATTACGTGTACCTGTTTGGATATACTGATATAAGCGTGATGCTCATTCTGATTGCATCACGCCTTCTCATATGACCGTTAAGGATGTTTATGTTGCATGAAAAATAATCATCTTTTAAGTTAATTAGTGCTAAAATCTGTGAATTTATTCGAAAATATGTCATATCGCGCTCATTATTTCGTTTAGCATTTCAAGTAGGTATACTTCACGTAGCCGAGTTATTGCATCACATAACACAGGTATTTGTAACATATACAGTTCAATACAATATTTTCTTACCCAGTTAAGAATTAAGTTAAAATAATGTATAATTATAAAAGACACATTAATTTGTATTTTGTGTAATAATCTAGCAAACTTTACACATTGTTTGATTTAATTTGTTAGTTTAATCATATTTTATTGCTATATACATGTATATACAATACAGATACAAATTTCATATGTATTTTAAAAAGCAAAAGTAACGGTTGGGCAAGTTTTACAACATTAGGGGTCGCCCGAATTTATTTGTTCACGCAGAAGCTAATTATTTTCAGTATATTCTCTTCATGGTTTCTATGTAAAATATAATTACGTTGAATTGTGCATTAGCATTGTTCTAAGTTCTATCAACAGTTTTTCATTTGAATAATTTTACCACCGGCGCGATCGTTTGTTAACATCATAAAAGCGTGTCATAAAACAGCAGTTACATTCACTAAGGATATCATATATGTAACCGTTAATAATAAACATATATATGTATAACTAGCATTTGTTATTCCTTAAGCGCCATAAAATTTGCTAAAGATATTCTTTATATGCAATAAATACAAACATTTGTTCTCCAGTCAGTCATTCACATTTAAAAGGGTAATTATGCATTTTTCGGTTGGGGTTTACGTTAAACCAGCACAGTGTATGTCATATGGAAACTTTACAGCTTTACTGGTGCGGTTAGACCGTAGATGCCCTTTCGTGCATTTTGTTTGACACGCACGGGCACCAGAGTATAATCACACTAAAAAACTTCCTCACATAAAAGAATCCAAAGTATCTGTCGGCATTCGAACCCACAACGATGACGGCATGTTCCACCCGGCCAAGAACGACCGTAGGTAATTTTACATGTAAATGATAAGTGTCATATACCATGTAGTACTTAACTTATCTTAAGTCGGTTTTAGACAAAAACAAACAAGCATTAGCTATTTTTTACATTAGTTTTTGACATTATGTATATTCTAAACAGTACGAATGTATCTTTGTTATTCAGACAAGTCATTTATTTAAAATCATCATTGAAATTTTGCAGTATTATCAAAATAAGTATTAAAATTTGCATAAAACGCAGACATTTGTAGATATAACTTGATTTATGAGAAATATGCGAAATTGTGGATTCAAGTAAATGAGATTTTGAAAAAAAAACTGATGGAGACTGGTGACATTGACCTTTTGTGAAACTTTATATATTTGATTTATTTTTTTGCTATTAACTTTGTCTGTTTACATTAAACCCCGTCGTTCATGTAATACAATCAATATTTTACAGTACGTATTGACAGACGTCACTGAAGTTTTTATATATTCCGTTGCATGCTTTCAGTTCATTAAAATTTCCATTTGGAAAACGCAATACAGCTCGTATATCCTTATTTGAAAATTTGGAGAAAACACAAGACTTCAATAATGACAACTATATCATGTTAATTGTCAATAGTAAGTTTCCTTGAATGTGTACATAATGCCTTTCTTTTTATGTACATGCAGTTTTATTTACAATTTAAACTTTGCTCGTGGTTTGTTTAAGCGTTCACAATTTAATTGACTGTGAAATACGGTTTTTCTTTGCCCACTCGTGAATTATTTATAATATTATTTATCTAGTACCTCTTAAAAGACGATTTATTCCGCAATAATATAAAACCGAAATGAGGAAGGCTGTTCTTAATGTGAAGCATCTGGCTACACTTACTAGAATGGTAATAATTTTCAGGAAGAACCTACCAATTATAAATCATGAAATGTTTTTCCCTTCATCATACATGCAAACGAAATATCCAGCACTATTCTATGCAGGTAAAAACCAATATCTAACATATTTGGGTTTATAGTAAAACAATCAAATTAGAGGAATTTTTAAGTGCTGATATATTAATTGATTTAAAAAAACACTTTAAGTCTTTTTTAGAATACGTAGTAATTACGACAAAAAAAAAATGAAAAAAAAACCGTCGACTATGAATAAAAACACAAAACAGACTTTTTTCTTTACATTTTTAATTGTTTGAATAATCTGTAAATTGCAAGGTAAGCCAAAATCATCTTTCCTGTTTCGGCTGCATACGATGCAAATTGTGTTGATGCACAATTAAAAAATGTCCAGGTCCTGCATGTCCCCAATAAAGTTTTGTTTATTGCAAAATAGTTTCGGAAAAATAAATATGCATAATGTTTTACCAATTAAAAAAATATAATAATGAGCCCATTCCATTAAAGGTCAAGGGTCCGGCAACTGAAATGATAATCCACTGTGACAAATACCAACCATAATGTTTACAGCAATACAATTTATATAGGCCAACGACTAAGCAATCTTCTGTTTTGTAAGTCCTTAGATCATTGATTACAATGCAAGTAGTGCGAAAGATACGTATAAATACTACGTAAGCCGATGTTAGAGGGAGGGAAAAAATGATGAACTTTTCATCTTGTGTTAGGAAATGTTCGTGCAGAAGTCTTGGCTAAAGGTCTTGAAATGTTTTGTTTTTTTTGTTTGTTTGTTTGTTTTATTTGTCATAAACAGACTTAATCAAACCGAGATTACAATTTTTAGGGTTTTTTTTTTTTTTGTTTCCTTCTTAATATATAAGTCGTTTTCCTTTTTCAAGATTTCCTTAAAAGGCAAAGAAATGATAATAAATAAGCCGGCTGGAAATTAAAATCATATTTGAATGCGTTGTCTGATTTTCTGTTTCTCCTAAAGATCTTTTAAAAGATTATCAGATTCAAATTTTAAACAGTGTCGAGTTTTTAATGTAAATAATTTTTAGTTAACTGTTTCACCATTTTATCATCAAACACAAATTCAAAGTAGTTTCACTTATCAATAAAATTGTATAATACTTTTTCAAATTTTATTGTCTTCTACTCGAATTCAGATGAGGGGAAAATACTTTTTTATTAATAAATCTTTTTAGACACGAAGTAACAAACTATCCATTCATCTAAATAAATTTTGCAAAAAAGAAAATATGTTCTGATTTTGCACTAAAACTTTTATTAAGAAATATACTACAAATATACTACAAATTAACAACATTCTTATCACATTCAACATTTTATAAAATTGAATAGTTATCATATTTCATATTAGGATATTATATTAAAATCATTTTAGTAAGCCGTATGTACAGTTTTTAATCATTGTTTTTACATGTATGTTGTCAAAATATTCTCTTATCTTGTATCAGCTGAGACATGTTGGAATGTTGATGCGATTACCTTATGTACATTATCGAGGAAACAATTATCTTTACTTTAACATGACTTGTATTTTTATGATTTCATTACCTTTTGACTGACAGAACTATCTATTTCAATGTCAGTCAAACCTTGCGAACATTCGTACGCTTGTACATATAATGTACCTATAACATGTATTTAGACAGAAAATGGCACCTTAACCTGCTGATATGTGAAATGAACTTGCTGATCAATACATTTGGAACAATCAATTTTAATATTTTAGGTTATGCCCCTGTGCCCTGTTTTGTTTGGTGTCCTGCTGGGCTCCCTGCTGATGGTCCTGTTTTGAGAGTTGCGTTCATTGAATATAGCCCTTCCTTGTTGATCTTGTTTTTTTATATTTTATTTTCAAAATACAAGAATAAAAAAGGCTACGCACAGAATTTCACCTTGTACAACTGCAGGGACAAATTCTTATCACTTTTTTCGAGAAGGTTAAGGATTGATCACGTTAACACGAAATTTAAAAAAGGTAATTTACAAAACTTAATTATAGTACATATATTAATAGTATTTTTTAACTGTTCACAAAATACACTTAAATTAGTTTTTATATATAATCTGCTATATATATTCTCAATGTTGTAAGATGCCAAAAAATTAACAATACACAATAAAATACCAGTATATGTGAACGAGCATAATGTATAAATTTGAAATAATACTAATATTATCAGTGAAAGTATCATATTGACTTGATTGTGACTTGATCATATTTTATATTTTGTATAAATACATTACAATTTTATAGTAAAAAGGAACATTGAACGAAACTTAACATCTTTGAAAAAGAGGTTGCAGTATTTTCAATTTTGATTAAAATTATTTATTTCCACTTGATGGTTTAAAACATATTGCGACGAGTTTCTTTCTAACTAATAAAACCATCATTTATTGTAATGTTTTACTCAGGTTTTGTTGCCACCGTTGCATATTTAGTAAATACCGAATGATACCTAGTGTGTTGTTCAAATCTTAAAATACACATTGATACGTCATTATGCAAATAATCAAGTGAAGCTTGTAATAGTATCGTGTATTTATTTTATCACCTCCACTCTTCTGGCTTGTGTAAAAAATTGAACACGATCTTTTTTTAACGTTCATAGATTTCAGCAAACTGTGAAATTCCTTTGTTCTAAACAATTGCTTTGGCACAAAATATCATCTGACGAGAAAAGCCTGCAGTAGTAATGGGCTTAAACCTATTAAATACAAATCCCTCTCTTAATTTCCAATTCGAAAACAATATATCTCTTTTATATCACATTTGCTCTTTCTTTGATCACTCATAAAGAAAAGTGTATGCGCGAATATCTTTTTGATTTAAACTTCTTTTAACTACACTGTAATTGATCTTAGCAAAGGCGTTCGAATTATCTGTAAGCAAGATAATTAGCTCATCCATTTGCACACAAAAAATTCAATAATAAATAGATTCCGTACAATATTTGAATCGTATATCCAATGTACTCCAACATGATAATATGAATTTAGTTTCTTGAATAGGTTTAGGCCAAGCTGACACAAATCTTGCCATAATTTATTATTATGTCTATAAATCAAAAACGAATCTCTTTTATGTATAATCAACGCATATCATTTTTGACATTTATATGTCCGTCAATTCGTCTAGATATTAAGATAATTAATCTTTACAAGAACTTGTTATAAATAAATGTAACAATTCAGGGTGACATGTTAGCACCATTTAATTGTTTTCTCACATGCTTACAACGATTTAATTCAAATATATTCCAAAATGAAAATGAAATCCAATGATGAATTGATTGATTGATGCAAATTTAAACCTTAACTACAAACATAGATTAGACATATTTCATTACCATGTTGATATGCGGCAGAAAGTTTGCAAAATCGATTCAGTATCAAATGCAAACTGTTTTTCAAAAATAAATCATGGGATGTTTATAAATAACACACAAGAAGATTCTTTAAAATTGAGTATGAAATGACAAAAAACACATTCTATTTCTGTTTCAAAACATTTACATTTTAGTCCAACACAAAGACTGAACACACTATCTATTAAATTTATAATCAAGGTTTTTGAAATACTAAAATAATAAATAAATAAAAGAAATAAATAAATGAAAAATAAACAATAAAATTCGTATTAAAGGTCAAACCGCCAAAATGTAAATGTTGCAAGCTCGATTGGATTAAGCCACTGGAAATTACAAGCTGCCGTCCACGTACCCTAGCGCAGACTTGAGCAGAGCTCATACATTTAAACATCAAAATGGTGATACCCTCCACCACCTCTAGCGCCGCTTTAAGGATAATTGATCATTATAGTGGTGATATTCTAATTTAGAAAAACCTAAAATAATATATTTTTTATAAATTTCCACTGCAATTAGTATCAAAGCTTGATGATTCATCAGCAAAACCGTAGCAGCATAACAACACAATTATCAACGCAGGAAACACTCAAACTTTGACATTTGTTTTGAAACAAGATAAAATGATCAAAACGGACAAGCTGTGGATTTGTTTCGTAAAAATTGCATGTTAATTTCCGGTTTGATTACAACTGGTATTGCAAATCAATAAGATTTGGATAAAACATTGTATTTAGGGAGATGAATTTGTTTTCATGCTATCTTGTTCAAGCAGCTTCAGGTCTGATTTAATCTATATGTGTGGTATCAACAGGATTAAATTGTTCGTTCCAATGCATATCATGATCTAGATGCATTTGGGGGAATGTTATAAATGACTTCATTCAAGCTAGTCGGATTGATATTATATTTATACATTATTCATGTTTGCAATTTCTCAGATTTGTATGCATAACTTTGTTCAAATGTTTTTACATTTTAAAAATACATGATGAGTTGATAAATAATATGAGAATTTTATTGGCTTGTATACGTTGCTTTCAACTTTGATATAGTAATATAAGTGTAACTGTGTGAATATATTATTTTTTTATGATTACATTAAATACTATCTTCTCGATATTAGTGATATTACTGTTATTGAAGCCAAATAATAAGCCATTGGAAATTATATTTCTTTTAAATATCAACAAGAGAACATATTATACCATTATTGACTAGCTATAGTGCGCCATTGAAGATGACATGACAATATTACAGGCTGTCTGTGAATACAATAATAAATAAATAAAGTGTCAATTCAACATGACAAGAAGATTTCCTAATGACGCCAAAAAAATTAGAGAAAAAAACACGAACAAACAGAAAGAATCCAAGACACAAAAAAGTACAAATAAAACAGGAAGATAAAAATAAAACAGGAAAATAAAAATAAAACAGGAACATTGTTTCACAATACTATATCATTTAAGTTGTGTAAATTAAACGTCATTTTCTAAAAATATAACTATTTCTTTGATTCATGCCCTCATAATTTCAGTACAATTTTATTTAAATTGATATATATCACTTATGTTGTCTTTCTTGTTTTCGGACAGTGATATTCTATTTCATGTTAATACCAGCAGTACTTAAGGCCGATACTTTTTAGTGCCATTGTGTCTTTTATTTGTTATCCTTAGTTTGATATTATTGATGTGTTTCATTTCTGATTAAAATATATGTTTTACTGAGTTATTGTTTTATCATGTATAACAGATGTTAATGCATAATACTGAAATAAAGCCATATATATATCTACACTTAGATCTTGATAACATATATTCATAGTTTGACAAGACAAGCAAACTCTATATTTTGACTTAATTTTATTACACTATGTGCTTTTACATAAAATGAGTTTATTAAAATGTTTGACGGAATAACAAAAGGCAAGATATGGAGACTTTTAAACAGAGATTATACAGAGAGTAAACAACATCAGAAATGAGGCACACTCTGTGGCTTTTTTCTTAACTTGCTCTTTCCTATACCTTTTCTTAATTTGCTTGTTTCTATACCAGTATTGTTATTTCACAGACAGGATCAATGAACGAGTTCCTGTAAAAGTAGAAGAAAATAATTCAAAGAAAATAATTTCCCAGAAATTAGGAAAGAACTTCTTGTAATTTTATATTAACAATGTCATTTGTACACCCCTGTGTGATCAAATCATCATTTTGTTTGAAACTATAGTGTCACATTACAAAACCAGTAAACTCATAGCTGGACTGTCTAAATTTCTTTGTTTTGTTTGTTTTTATGGTGCACCAACACAATTAAGGTCATATGGCGCATAAACAGGAAATATGATTTTGGCTACCCTGGGTGTTAAAAGCTATCTGCACGAGGATATATAAAATCGAAATAGAGATTTTGAAGATAGTAAGATTATTTATTAATACTATGTATAGGATAAGAATTATTTCCTTTCTGAGCATAGCCATGCAAAGAAATATTCAACCCATTCCAGTGACAATTGCACGCACAATGGGATCGTTTATATACACTATAACGAATATAGGAGTATTTGAACAAATTGACAATGATATAATTATTTAATAGATAAGATTGATATGTTAGCAATAAAAAACATATGTGTAAACATTTTAAAGTTTATCTTTGTAATAAATAAACAGGAATAATTGAGTTCATTTGCATGAACGCAGTGTGTAAGATATTGCAATATCCATCCGAGAAATGTTATTGTGGTATTAAAAGTTTAAAAATCGTTAAAACTTTGCTTTCTTATTATGTGTTTGAGAGTTAATTGAGAGTTAATTGCTTACCGACTAAACATTAAAATCACAATATAAACGGCCCTGAAGAGAAAGTATTATTCTCAAATATCATATAACATTTCATTACTGAAATGAAGCTTTGATGCCTTCAGACATTACGTGTGATTAATTTACCTTTTATTCATTGAAGTTCTGCTGTTATAATTTGTTTGAACGATTAAAATGTAATTTAATTTTTCTCCTTAACTAAGTGTTAAAGAAATAGGACGATAAGTTTATCTTTCTTATAATATCTTTTAATTATTATTTGTTTCAAGTATGTTACAAAAAGAAGATAAAAACTATCTATTCAGTTTTTAAATCTGACAGCAATGTGCCATTTGTTATCATTACCTACTCGAAAATTTTATATGTTGATGTTTTATTACTATTATGATTATTATTATTATTATTATTATTATTATTATTAATAATAGGTATTTATAAAACAAAAATTCAAAAAAAATGTAAACACATTGTAAACTACACACAATCAAAGTATTTTGGTTGTTTTATAAACGTGTCTGTTTTCATTAAAAATAGTTGGTAAAGTTTGTGTGCTTTAGGGCAAGACTGTGTCTCGAACTTGCTTTTAAGCACAACTAAAATAGCAAATTAAGACAGATTTTAATTAAGTTTCTTTTAATTTAACAAGCCGTTAAACCGAATGGAAATGAAATCAGCGATTTCCTTGTCAATATAATTACACAGAAGATTGTCAATAAGAGTGTTTATAGATCATACATTTACAACGTCATTAGTATAATCCAAACTTACAATACAAATTTATTATTTTGCAGAATTAGTTTTGTTTATTTATATTTTTGTTTGAAAAAACCTTTTCAAATGTATTTTGTAATAAAGAATAATGCTGGACCAAACCAATAGATAATTGTCTATGTTCTCTAGAATTCTATCAAACAATAATAGTTCATTATTTTCTTGATCAAACTGTTGTTAAATTCTGAATTGGAATTTAGATGTTGCATTCTTTCACTTCCTCTCTAATATAGTATTTAACTCTTTTATTTGTATGTTTAAATATTCTTAGAAATCCAAGGGTTTTGTTTGAAAGTAACATTAAGGTAATACAGAAGGAAAACGTTATTTTGTGATTATGAGTTTCACAAAAATGTGTTTACAAATTAGAGCGCATAAATAACAACTCCAAAACCTCTGCTTCATTTTATTTAAATTCTAAAATAATACATGTTTTGATTCTTGAACAAATTAGGGATTCTCTTCTCTATCCAATCTGATAAGTGAGACAAATTTAACTTATACGTCTTTTACTTATAATAAACAGGTAACCTTTTGAAATTACTTCCCTGTGATTAAGTGAATTATCCTTTACTGACATTCAAGATTGATATTTATTTCACATGCATATTGCAGAATGCTGTTTCTAATTTCATATGATGTGTTATATGAGACCTTTTTTGCATGGCGATAACTTAAGGTGACAACAGACACTTTCCGTGGTACTCACATAAATGTCATTTAAACAAAGTTATTTTAGTAATAATTGTTATTCATTTAATCTTTGTGCATTAAATGTCGTTGATCATCATAAAAAATAACATATTTGAAAAAAATGCCTTTGTAAATGATAATTTTGAATAAAGATCCTAAAATTTTAAATCGTCATATCAAAGTCATTTTTTTTTGTCATCAAACTTTTGGAAAATAACCATACTTATATTATCTGGGGAACTGTGTCTCAAATTTTTTATATCTTTTCTCAAAAAAATATTACGTAACGTCAAACATTTTATGCGACTTTTTTCACCATACATATTACGTAATTTAAGATAATTAAGTCGCTGATTGAGCAAACAAAAATCCCTGACACGGTTCCCTCCGTAAATGAATTTCAGTTCATGTGCTTTAAACCGCATGTTAATTGCTTGATTATTAAAAAAGTTATGCCGATTCAAAGTTAGTCCGACCCGCATCAAACGAAGTGTCATAAATCGGCTATTCTCTCTCGGACCCCTACGTTTCACGCTAAATAATTGCATAATACACAAATATCGCACCAGAGAGGGTCACAAGTTGCGGTAACATACTCTAACAACATTTTATGACCCAGTGACATCTGACCAATTAAAAAGCTGCTGATTAATATCAGTTTATAGCCGAAATTTCTTCAATTCTTAACGTGATCTACTGTCCGTCTCGTATCTGTCGCACATGTCACGTGACTATCGGTAAAATTTGAGGCACTCAGTGGGGGCAAATGGAACGCATTTGCGCACCGCTAGCGGGGTATTTAATTGTTTCCTTTTTGAAGTTTATTATTATTATCATCAGCATTATTATTGTATTATACCAGTGTCACTCTGGCTGTGTATTCGTGTATGAAATTCCGTTAAAATATAAAATAAAATAACAAAAAACTGAGCTTCTGACAGTCTTTTAAAGTCAATGATAGATGTACAAATAAGAACGGGATAGTATATATTTTTTCCACCAAATTGATAATGCTTCACATATTTTAATAGAAATAAAAGGTATTACTCGATCATTATGATCTGGCCTTCTTGACTTCTATTATCATGAATATCATCTATGCACGGCATAGAGATCCAGTTTCTACCGGGATAAGACAATAAATTCCATACTTTGTCCCAGATTTATTAGTACTGTGTCGGATTTACTGGCGAACAATTTATTTTCACTGAGAAGATATTTTAATATCTTTTTTTTATTCATAGAGAAATAATCATCCTTAGACAATCTAAAATGGTTTAGAAATTTGTCAGGGACACTTTACCACAAGTCATATAAGCGTTCACATAAAAAATATCGTCTGTTGTTGTTTTACTTGACATTGTTAGAAAACGAGGTTGAATGTAAAGTAAGCCATTGAATCCGTACAAAAGTCTATCAACTCAATGTAATATATATCAGATTAACGGGACAGACAAATTATTTTCACACATTATGGATATTTTAGCAACTACATTTTTAATCAACCCCGTGGTCGTGCGATTTGCCGCTATGCTTAATTATTTATGTTTCATACATTATGTTACGTACATTGGCCGACAATTTCTTAATTTATAAAAATGCTAAATGTTGAGATATTCATAAAAGATGTACGGTAGATGAACGATACATGTATTACGAGAAGTATGGACCAGTATGGACCTATAATTCACGGATATATGGAACTACCGATTTCCCTCATTGATGCCTCAACAGGGGGCGGAGCGTTATCGATAATCGACAGGTTACGCGAATAGCAGATACAAATAGTATAGGTACCGTTTTAAATCGTTTAAAAACACATTTTTGGACTAACTGCTTCCAAAATTAAATCACGAATGTGTTCAGAAAAGGTTGATAAATCAACTTAGCAAAAAATCTCATCTTATTTTCAGTGATAATTGACTCCGTTGTCACCTTAAACAAATGTAATTGTGAAGGCCAAAATGCCAAAGAATAATAGCATTATAAAGCAAGAACATTTCCTTTTTTTAATCGTAGAAACTGATTTTTTCTTCTGTGCTTAAAGTTGTTATTATGATCGAAAATGGTTAGTTTGTTAAATGCTAAGTTTCCTATGAGTCATTTTGCTACAATATTTATGAAAATGCAGAGTCTACTCAAAATGTTAAACACGAATAATTTCTTATTGAAGATACATGAACAAATGCGTGAGCTACTGTTGATGAGATCTTGTGACTTTTGTTATACGGCGACATTACCGACATATTGTCATGCAGTGGCTTAAATTTCTTACATCTGTCCCTTTGTAGCCGGTATCTCTCCCAGGCCGCCTGGTTGTGCTAAATAGAGGCAGGGTGGTCCAGGGCTAATTCGAGAGGGAGTCTATTTAGCTATAGACTGACCAGCTCGCTCACCTGAATAAACCCAATAGAACACACGAGGAATGAGCTGCAGGAAGAATTTTAGCTCGTCAGCTGCAACCCAGAACCATCAAGGAGCTTGGAGCCATGTTGGTTTAAGAATGATCAGCCATACCCGTTAGAACGATAACATAATATGGAGTATGAGAAGGCGCGGCCAAGCTGTCATTGATAATCATGGGTCACAAACACGACTGTAAACAAAATATCCAATTTAAACAATTTTGAACTTTAACACGCTGCATGTTTTGAAATCTTAAAAGAGGGGGTCATCCTCTTTTCTAACACAAAATCAGTGTCAAACTCAGTGATAGGTTTAAATTCGTCCTTCAACTGAATTGATAAAAAGTAAGTCAACATTTAAAACCTTTCACACGGCGTTAATAAAATTATCCCCAAAAATATTAATTATGTTAATACTCAAACATATGATCCTTAGCAAACGTTGAATGTTTATATTATTACTTTTCAATTCATCGCACGTGAGTTCCTGTTACATTCTTTATCTGTTTTTGAGTAAAATTTAAAGCTGTACCTGTAGAAATATTAAGCAGTGAAAATACATAGTACATGTATTTAATTATTTTGTGATAAGCGGTATATATGCAGATTTCTTTTATTGGGAATTAAGTGAATTTAGTTCTGCTGGAATTAAGTATCGATGACACTGTGACAGTCATACGTCGTTGTTTCAGTTTTAAGGTGGAGGAAGACCTCAAGTGCCATTTTGTGCATTATTGCAGAGACAGGCGGACACCGAGTAGAACCATCAGACTTTCATCATAATATTATATGAACACAATTTGAAATAACTGCAAAAGGAGGGGATAATTCAAGTATATTTTTAGAACGATGTTGTTTTAACTGAGTCAGTAAAAGAAACGGAAAATACAACTCCATCAATAATTAAGAAATATTAATCTTACGTTTTAAAGTCATGTAACATTTAAGCATTTTCAAAGTTGTTAAATTTACTGTCATCAACATTTGCTTCTAATGAGATTGTTTCCAAGCATGTCTCTTAGCAAAAGTGCAGTGCAGTTAATAATAATGTGATCTCCTTTTTTCTTAAATGCACCACTAAAATTTCAAAACAATATTTAAGTTTTTACAAATTCATAAGCAACAATATAATAATTATCGACCAAACAGAGGTACAAAATATAAAAACAAACGCAAACTTCAGAACAAAAGTCTACGCATAGTTTCTGTCTCAGTATAATAAAAACTCATTTCAAATACTTTCCTAAACTGGACAGTATCCCCATCATCGGCATACCGGTATAAACAAAATACATTTTAGCGTTTGTGGTCAAATTTTGAACATAGATATTAACATGAAATTTGAATGTACAAGTAAAAACCTAATCTTGTTTAATATACCATGAAAATGTTTTCGTAGAAACCAAAAACTAAAAATAAATAGTTATCATTTCCTTAGTTTGGTAATAATAAAAGAATAATGACACAGTTTGTGCGGATGCTTTATGTAATTGTTTCAATGTCATTGCCAAGTTTTTCAGCATTAAAGTTTTTGATTCGTTATAGAGCATTTAGATTCTAACATATCCGAATTAACCCTCATATACCCTTGTTATTTATAATATTTCTCAATCCTTCTTAAATATTTAAATTATAATACTATAATTATAAATCCATGATACTGTTACAATCCGTTTGTTGTAAGTAAACATGCACTATAATTATATTTTGAAAAAGAAAGTCAGACATATTTCAATTGTAACTGCCGCAGCGTTTTTGTTATTGAATATCACCTATGCTGACTAAAATATATTAAATAACAAGTTTGCATGCTTTAATTAGAGATATCTAAGCGCAAGCCCTATTGATGATATCTAATAATAACAGTTCATGAAATGCTCCATTGTAGAACTACCTTCTCTGAATTATCACATAATTATGACGGTAAACCAACAAGATGTCAAGAGAATCCACTGACAGGCTCATTGGTGTAATGAACCTTAAGCTTTCTTCTTTTCAGTAATCGGACACCTGACTCACTGGACATTTATAAAAACATTTGGACAATCTACTATTTTAGTGACTGTATGAAATATAACATATTCTGGCTAACAGATGTACTATGAGATGTGTATTTTGTAAAGGGTAAGTGCTTTAAAGAAATGCCATAAAAGGCTATAAAATCACATTAGTGGCATTATGTCCATCAAAGAGTAACCGGTGAGTACACTGGTAAAACTCAAAATAACTTTACAGTTTGCCGTAATGGTGTTCAATTTCATAATTTACTATGAAACAATAATCAATTATACACGTGACCACAGTACATTTCTTAAAAGAAACCAGTCGTAATGTATCTGTAGTGTTCATTTATTTTAAAAGAGTGGAACAGTCTTTTTATAATTTAATTATTTTTAATACTTTATCCTAGAAATGTTTACTTCATAAATTATGTTAAAAGTCCATCTTTTCGAAATTTATTACTAACTCAGCTAAACATGAAACAAATAATGAGCAAAATGTCACTTTAACGTTCGTTTTCGCTGCTTTTCGACAATGCTAACGAACATGAAACAGTCTTCCTTTTTCAAAGACTTTCAATATACATTGTGTAAATGCGACGGGGATGGATCTAAATTGATTCACATTATAAGCTTATTTGTATAGCGAATTATTCCCATAGAAAGAAAATTGAACGGTTTTTCTGTAATACAAATATTGTGAAGTGTTTTACAAATTTAAAGTGTTTGTGTTTGTAGCTACAGTAACCACAAGAACACAGAATTTATAATGCAAATTCTGATAGAATTTTGTTCGTTTGTTTGCATGTTTGACGTTGTAATTCATTTTAATTTGTAAATCGACATGTTTATGTTTGATTAAGACCTTACTTAATACATAATTTTAATGATAATAAATAAATGTCAGAATGTAAGGCGAAATATCTATAATCGTGAGTAATAAAATAAAATTCTTATGTTAAATATATATAGCGACCGTACATCATATATTTATATGGTATACGTCATATATGTTTATGACATCACTTATAACAATAAAACTTTATTTGCACAATTTACCAAGGAAATACATTGATTACAAAGGCTACAAATGTGTTCAGTTGATGAATTATTTCCCAAAAGTTCGACTATTCTAGACAATAACGGAAGCATTTTATTGTGATAGCCTTTTTTCGGCTCTAAGAATGTTGGTTTTAGAAATGATTCAGATTGTATTGGTATAATATCAACTTAAATTGAAATGAAACAAAACGTATTTTCAAAAAATAATACATTAATGCAATTTTTGAAAAAGGAATTTTAGTTTTAAAATACTTTTTCTCCATTAATAGTCAAATAAATTCAACATGCTTCTAGGTTAACGCGTAAACGTTTCCAATTTTTTTTTTAATTAACTGACATATTATTTATGACTACCATATTTTTTAATGTTCTTAGTTTCTTGCAGTTCTGCAACTTTCCGAATACAAAATGGTAATCTTTATATATTTCAATGCAAACAACTACTATTTATCGGAAAGAGACAATATTGGCGAGCAAAATATCATACATGTTACCATGATATTATATAAACCTCAACAACAAAACCTATCTCTTTGTAAAAATAGATTATTTAATCTATTCATAAATCCTTTCACATTTCTATTCCGATAGTTCTTAATTGTAAAGCTTTACCAATCAATAATGAAAGATGGCTGCAGCATCGCGTGTTTGAAATATTTAATTAAACGAACATATATTGTGCAGCCAATTAATTAAACCGGATCTGATGCTGATGTATCTGTGATTCCAGATTGATAAAGTGCTTAATGTAATCTAATTTGAATTTTTACTTTTTATTAAATATTTTCCTAGAAAATAAATTAGGTATGGTTTATTTGACGTTGGGTGGTTAAGTAAGATAGAAAATATATTAAAATTTGAATTGGAACTGTTCAACAAGAAAATATTCCTACCTCTTTTTCGGTAAAAAATGTAGATAACAGTCCTTTTTAAAAACTTTTCCTACACTTTTTATGCATAATGACAATATGTATAGATGTTATATATTTTTATAGATTCCAAGGGCAGATAATTATGAATCGGGATCAACAACTCTAAATCTGTTAAGTTTTTTAATAAAATTAATTTGTTTCCTTGTTCTAAGATCATTCAAAGCTCTAGATGTTGTTACATTATCTCTATATAATTACGTCTATATCAAATTTGTAGCTTGTCGGTTGCCTTCAGTTTATCAAGAAATACCTGAACAAAGGACATGACTTACGTAAGAAATCTTATCAACATGTCAAAATTGCAAATTGCACATGTAATCTACAAACGTATAACGTTTGTAACTAAACAGTGATAAAAAACAAGATAAGTGTACCACTTCTTTGAACATAATTACTTGTTAATTGCCGGTTTACCGCAACATTTATTACAAATCAGTTTTGTTTGTGCATAAAGAAACTACATAGCAGGAGATAACATGTTTAATGTTATAATTCAACAGTTCTTGATTAAATCATTTCCTGTTTTTGTTGTTGATCTGTCAGGAATAATTGCTCAATTCGTAGCTGTATCTGTAGTATTGGACTTCATTACATCATTCCGACTTTCTTTGTCAATTTGAACACATGGTTTTCTTTAAAGATCCGTTTTTTTTTTAAATAACGATGAAATTTATAATGTCATGTAATTAACAAACTAAACATACAGCTGTATACTATAACTTAAGAGAACAAAAAAAATTAAGATATGTGCACGTGTACAGAATCATGATTCCATGATAATTATCTTTTGTTAAATTCGAGGTCAATATATGTATTTATATGAATGTATTATACTTAAAGAATTAAAGAAAGCAAAAGAAACTAAGAAATGTTCACGAGCATATAATCATGATTTTGCTTATTACATGTATTAAGTTCGAGGTCAGAATACTTATACAACTGTATACTTAAACAATTAAAGATAATAAAGGAAACTCAGAGATGTTTCCGAGCACATAATTGTAATAATTTTCACGTGTTAGGTTGAAGGTTAAAATACTTATGTACTGAACAATACATTACAGTAACGGATAAATTACTGAATGGGACATTTGGGATATTGTGACATTGATTAACTTCATACCACTTAAACAAAAATTGTAGTATTACTAAATAGTTGGCACACACTTCACTATTAAAGTGGATCGTAATTCTCAATTTGAATAAATATAACCATTATACGTATGATGACAAAAGATATTTTCTAGGAACATGAGTGTGTATGCATTGCAGTAATTTTTTTATAAAAATCTTATGAATCTAGTTACTGAACTATGTTGCAATATACTTTTCACATGTTTTGTTGGGTCGCACCAACACTGTATAGGCCATGTGGTTTACAATGAAGAACTTTGGCTACCTTCCGTGCATTATTTCAGGCACGAGCGAAATATAGGATGTGTTAACAATACATGTTTACATGCTAAATAGATAAACGTATACAATTATAAAAAAGTAAATATCGATGCAAAAGTAATTTTATTAAG
>NW_026860960.1:0-22060 GCF_026571515.1 Ruditapes philippinarum
TGTTTCTGTCTTCTGAAACCTGCCTGGCGATGTGGTGATCGTCTCTGTTTAGTCTCCTCCTTGGTTGGAGAGGACTTTCTGGTAGTTTTAGTTTTCGTCGCTGATTTACGAGCAGGAGAACGGCTGCCAGATTTACGAGTCCTGCTTCTTGAACTGCTTCTAGACCTTGATCTGGATCGGCTCTTCTTTTTTGGAGTCTTTTTCTGTGACTGAATTGAATGCAATATATCATATTAAAATAATTATAACAACTATAGTGTTCTCCATTTATTCTTCTCCAGAATTTATTGCAGGCTTCTTTAGACAGTGATATAAAATTATGAAATTGCATAGCAGCACAAGCCACTTAGAATAGAATGACCCTACTCGTATATAATATTCTGGTTACTTTTGAAGTTTCACTTATTTTGGCCCCTGATCATAGTGTGAAAATTCCCTGTAATCCGGGTTAAATAATCTCTTTAAAACATTACTCAACCAGACCATTATGATCACGATGTGTATTTAAAGTCAATTTGCAACTTTGGCTTCTGCAATTATACCAAATTATGTCAAATATATCAGTCACATCATTTGTAGCATATAAAATATCAGGATCTGAGATAAGGTTTAGATTTAATATATTGCTCAGTGTCCAACTCAGAAAAGAAAATATAAGATAAATTAAAGGGAACCAATGCCACTAGCATAATATTTTACGTTACAAAAAAAGAAGTAAATAACAACATTAATTATTATGACTCACTGTTATTTTGGCATAGAAATTTGCAATAGCCTGATTGGCACCAGAAAGATTTTTCACTGGTTCCCAGGAATCCTCTGATGAGCCAAAATTTTTCCATCTCACTAAATACTCCAACCCTTTTCTAGACTTTCTTTCTCTAAGAATTTCATCAACCTGGAATACACGCATAAACACTTTCAATATGATCTACGTAAATAACCGAGGTATATCGAGTGAAAAACACGAATTGCTTCCCTTATCTTCGAGTAAAATCGATACCGCTTATGCTAAAACAATACAAAATAAGCCGTTTTTAGTTTGTTGTGATCAAATGTCCGATTTTAAAATGTATTACACCAGTAGAAAGCTTTGAATCCTAGCTTCATCACAGTATAAACTTCAACACATCTTTTGATTCCAAAGTATTTAAATTAACTGTTAAATCTACCACATGTCAGACCATTTTACATATGATTTATACAGTGAGATTTGCAACCCATTATCTTTACTCGAAATACTACTGATAAGAAAAGCCCGTCGTCTGCTAGTTCTGAAAGTGTTTATCGGTGTATTGACAAAATGGAACCTGATATTACCACACCTATGGTTTTTAGTAAAAAATATAGTTAAAACAGCATTGGTCATATAAACTTAAACAACAAATAGTATTAATTACAATAACATTTATTGTCATAAAAATTCAATCCAAAAACTTGATTTATGGATCAATATTTACAAAAGATAATTTCAAACAATACGTACATGTACACCGTCAATCTTTTCAAATTTTTTTTTGTAAGTGATCGTACTTCCGAATACTTTTATAGCACAGGTGCTCGTCCAGTCTTGGTGCCCATATAAAAAAAAATGAAGTTAAAAAAACTAATTGAAAAAAAAAAAATTGAAAAAAAAATTTGAAAAAAAAACCCCATCAAAATAACTATTTTGGGTTGAGTGTAAGAAAAAAAAAATTTGAATTTTTTTTTTTTCCTATATACCATTACTCAGAAAAGGTCACCTAGTCGCCGTAACGCTACAGAGTTTTACTAGGACACGCTGTGGAACAACCACAATGTCGAGTTCTGTAACAATAAAAGCTATTTTGCTACTCTTTACACATCATGCATTTAGAAAATTGTTAACATTCTTCATCTACCTTACATACAATTTTAAATAACTTACATTTAATCTCGGACACTCCAATTTGTAAAAATTTTGCAAAACAACAGTGATTGTCGGCCATTTTGTCGAAAACGAAAGTACAAAACATACACCGTACTGTTTCGCTGTTCTGGTCCCCTACGACTATGTTCGCTGAACAATAGACAACAGTAACAAATAAATTGATGGTTACCGTTGTCTACTGTTCCTCGCACATAGTCGTAGGAAACCAGGAGAACAGTATGATGTATGTTTTGTACTTTCGTTTTTGACAAAATGGCCGACCATCAACGGACATTTGCAAGATTTTAACAAATTGGAGTGTCCGAGTTAAAATGTAAGTTATTTAAGATTGTATGTAAGGTAGATGAAGAATGTTAACAATTTTCTAAATGCATGATGTGTAAAGAGTAGCAAAATAGCTTGTATTGTTACAGAACTCGACATTGTGGTTGTTCCTGTCACAGCGGTCCTACTAAACACTGCTAAGGACTGCTAAGGACCGCTAAGGACTGCTAAGGACTGCTAAGGAGCCACAAAGGACTACTAAAGAGGCACAAAGGACCTTAAAATACCTCCTAGGCCATTCTTATGTTACATGGTATTATTTCTAGTGAAAAAAAATTATGATTTTAAGAAAAAATATGATTTTGGTGAAAATTTTATGAGTTCTCGGACCGCTAAGGACTGCTCAGATACACAAAAGACTGCTAGGGAGACACAAAGGACCTTAAAATACCTCCTAGGGCATTCTTATAATACAAGGTAGTATGTTTAGTGACAAAAAATGTATTATTTTAAGAAAAAATATCATTTTAGTGATAAAATTCATGTTTTTGAAGAATTGTCGGACCGCTAAGAACTGCTCAGGTGCACTAACAACTGCTAGGGAGGCACAAAGGACCTTCAAATCCCTCCTAGAACATTCTTATAATATATAGTAGTAAGTTAATAGACAAAAATGTATTATTGTAAGAAAAAAATATAATTTTGGTGATAGAATTTATGCTTTCGATGAGTTGCCGGACCGCTAAGGACTGCTCAGGTGCGAAAAGGACTGCTAGGGACCTTAAAATATTTCCTAAGGAGGCACAAAGGACCTTAAAATACCTGTAAGGGCATTCTTATAATACATGGTAGTATGTTTAGTGATAAAAAATGTATAATTTTCATGAAAAATATCATTATAGTGATAAAATTCATGTTTTTGAAGAGTTGTCGGACCGCTAAGGACTGCTCAGGTGCACTAACAACTGCTAGGGAGGCACAAAGGACCTTCAAATCCCTCCTAGAACATTCTTATAATATATGGTAGTAAGTTAATAGACAAAAATGTATTATCGTAAGAAAAATATAATTTTGGTGGTAGAATTTATGTTTTTGATGAGTTGCAGGACTGCTTAGGACTGCTAGGGAAGTACAAAGAATCTTAAAATACCTCCTAGGGGCACAAAGGACTGCTAGGGAGGCACAAAAGACATTTAAATACCTCCTAGGGCATTCTTATAATATATGGTAGCATGTTTAGTGAGAAAAAATGTATAATTTAAAAAAAAATATAATTTTGGTGATAGAATTTATGCTCTCAATGAGTTGCCGGACCGCTAAGGACTGCTCAGGTGCACTAACAACTGCTAGGGAGGCACAAAGGACCTTAAATTACTTCCTAGGGCATTTTTATATTATATTGTAGTAAGTTTATAGATAAAAAATGTATTATTTTAAGAAAAAATATAATTTTGGTGATAGAATTTATGTTTTCCATGAATTGGAGGACCGCTAAGGACTGCTAGGGAGGTACAAACAATCTTAAAATACCTCCTAGGGGCACATTGAAGGACTGCTAGGGAGGCACAAATGACATTTAAATATCTCCTGGGGCATTCTTATAATATATGGTAGTATGTTTAGTGAGAAAAAATGTATAATTTTAAGAAAAAATATAATTTTGGTGATAGAATTTATGTTTTCGATGAGTTACCAGACCGCTAAGGAATGCACAAGTACATAAAAGACTATAAGCGAGGCCCAAAGGACCTTAAAATCACTCCTAGAACATTCTTATAATATATAATAGTATGCTTAGTGACAAAAAATGTATTATTTTAAGAAAAAATATAATTTTGGTGATAGATTTTATGTTTTCGATGAGTTGCTGGACTGCTAAGGAGAGCTCAGGTGCGGAAAGGACTGCTAGGGAGGCACAAAGGACCTTAAATTACTTCCTAGGGCATTTTTATATTATATTGTAGTAAGTTAATAGATAAAAAATGTATTATTTTAAGGAAAAATATAATTTTGGTGATAGAATTTATGTTTTCGATGAATTGCAGGACCGCTAAGGACTGCTAGGGAGGTACAAAGAATCTTAAAATACCTCCTAGGGGCACAAAGGACTGCTAGGGAGACACAAAGGACATTTAAATATCTCCTAGGGCATTCTTATAATATATGGTAGTATGTTTAGTGAGAAAAAATGTATAATGTTAAGAAAAAATATAATTGTGGTGATAGAATTTATGTTTTCGATGAGTTGCTGGACCGTTTAGGACTGCTCAGGTGCGCAAAGAACTGCAAGGGAGGCACAAAGGACCTTAAATTACTTCCAAGGGCATTCTTATAATATATGGTAGTATGTTTAGTGAGAAAAAATGTATAAGTTTAAGAAAAAATATAATTGTGGTGATAGAATTTATGTTTTCGATGAGTTGCTGGACCGCTAAGGAGAGCTCAGGTGCGCAAAGAACTGCTAGGGAGGCACAAAGTACCTTAAATTACTTCCTAGGGCATCCTTATAATATATGGTAGTATGTTTAGTGAGAAAAAATGTATAATTTAAAAAAAATATATAATTTTGGTGATAGATTTATTGAAAGAGTTGAATAAAATCATATTATGCAAGCCTCTGGCTCGCATAATACTGTTTTATTCAACGAGTTCAATAAATTTAGAATTGAATCTACACAAATATAATATTCTATTTATCACATATACAAAATAAGAACAGTGAACTGTTAAAATGAGTAATTCAACAATGACGCGCCCATAGTGTAACGCTATGTTTATATATAGCGCAAATGACGTCATGTCAGAGTGTTATTACACTAGTGTAATATCGTTTTTATTAAATGGCTTTATAACACTCCCGCGCCGGGGTTTATGTGATAAAAATATCTATCACATAAACCGCGGCGCAGGAATGTAATAAAGCCATTTAATAAAAACGATATTACACTAGTCAATATTACACTAGTGTAATATTTATAACACTTTGACGTCCCGTAATTTGCGCTATAAACATAGCGTTAAAGCGAGCTAATGTTAGCGTTACACTATCAAAACAAGAGCGATCAGTAATCACATGTGTCGCCTCATGATGGCCAATTTCATGTTGGGACAAATTTTGTGACAGACGGAGAGACAGACGGACAGTGCACAACTAGACTTGGTACTGATCATTTCTGTAAAGTTTGGAAAAAAATTGCACCAGTAGTTTATGAGGAATAGTCCGGACAAGCTTTTGCGTATCTGGCAACACACAGAAAAAAAACACCTTTTTATCAAAGGGCCATAACTCGGCCAAAAATCATTCAACCGGAAAACCCGTGCAATATGCGCAAGGACTTGAGCTACAGATCAATCCTGTAAAGTTTCATTGAAATTGCATGAGTGGTATAAGAGAAGTAGTCCGGACAAACTTTAAAAATAAAAATTATTAAAGGGCCATAACTCTGACAAAAATCATTGAACCGGAAAATGCTGATAATATGCACAACTAGACTTGGTACTGATCATTCCTGTAAAGTTTGGATGAAATTGCACCAGTAGTTTATGAGGAGTAGTCCGGACAAGTTTTGTGACGGACGGACGGACAGACAGACGGACAGACAGACGACGGAGAAGTGATCCCTATATGTCGCCACTACTCCGTAGAGGCGACACAAAAAATGACTCTTGTTAACAGTTTACCATTCTTATTTTATATATGTGATAAATAGAACATTATATTCGTGTAGATTCAATACTAAATTTATTGAACTCGTTGAATAAAACAATATTATGCTCGCCAGAGGCTCGCATAATATGATTTTATTCAACTCGTTCAATAATTTTAGTATTAAACCTACACTCATTCAATATCCTCTATACATATATAAATATTTTTTTTAAGGAACTGAAGTGGACAGATGTAACAGAAATGAGCAAATGATTCTTTTTTACAATAACACTAAACTAATCTTGTTCTTATGTTGTATGATATGGAAGTAGTTAGCTTTGCAAATGTACATAGAAATATTTCACACTAAAATTAAATAGAATAATCATAACAGAATAATCTTATCAGGCTATATATTCACAGAAAACTATTAAAGTAGGATATATAGAATGTTGAAGTGACATTGTGGTTAAAACTAATCAATGGTTAAAACATAGATTCTTTAAGATCATTCTTTTTACTTCAATAGAAAACAAATCATCTATCCCAGCCCCTCATAAAACAGTGGGATAAGGATCCTAACTATATTCATACAGATGGGGCTGGCACATTATTGGAAGTTAACAAGCTGTATATTGGGAGCTGTGTATTGTATATTGGGATGTGTGATATATTACAAACCAGTGGGGGTGCCAATATAGGGTGATATACTTCAAAACAGTGGGAGGGACTTTCTGTTAGAGAATGCCTATTAAGTAGGCTATAGATCAATTAAGTCTAAGGATCTATTGAACAGCATTTTTTTATTGGCCAAATATATAGTCAATGAAAAAAAAAAACCCAGAAAACAAATATATTTCACCACCCTGAATAAAGTATTTGTCTCCATATTCCAGCACATTGTCATATCACTTGACCAATTTAATTATTATAAGAAATGGAAGAAGATCATAATAACAAGAGCTGTCAGAAGGACAGCGCGCTCGACTTTTTTAGTGCTTGCCTATAAAACAAAACTTTGACAGTTAAGGGCACACAAGACTTTAACTAGGAATTTCTAAGTACAAATCAAGAAACATTTTCACAGAGTTATCTTCTCTTGCTTACAGATAGGTCTCATGATGGCACATAAGAACTCCAACTTCCAAAGTAATATCTCAAATGGTTAAGTCAACAAGTGGACAAGAATGAAAATCTTAACTGAGTTTCTAAGTCAAAAAGGGCCATAATTCAAATAAAATCCTTAACAGAATTACCTTCTCCTGCCCATGTTTTGGGACCATGATGGTAAACAAGTATTCCAACTTTCAAATTAATATCTCAAACAGTTCAGTCAAAAAGTGGACTGGTACTAAAAACTTAACCAAGATTCTAAGTCGATAAAAGGCCTTAATTTTTAAAACAAATCCTTGACAGAGTTACCTTCTCTTGCGTACAGATGGGGGTAATGATGTGAAATAGCATTAAAAGTTTCAAAGCAATATCTCAAAGGGTTAAGGCAATAAGTGGATTTTACCCATATTCAATGTATTTTCTAAGTCAAAAAGGGGCATAATTCTGTCAAAAACCTTGACAGAGTTATGTCCTCTTGTCTGTTGATGAAGGTCGTGATGGTAAACAAGTATGGTCAGTTTCAAAGCAATACCTCCAATGGTTTTGAAATAAAGTGAGGTGGTACAAAAAACTTAACCAAGCTCAATACACTTTCTAAGTCAAAAAAGGGCCATAATTCTGTCAAAAACCTTGACAGAGTTATGTACTCTTGTCTGTAGATGGAGGTTATGATGGTGAACAAGTATGGTAAGTTTCAAAGCCATACTTGTAATACTTCTGAAATAAAGTGGGGTGGTACGAAAAACTTAACCAAGGTGTGACGCCAACGCTAACGCCGACGCCGGGGCGAGTAGGATAGCTCCCCTTTTCATAGAAAAGTCGAGCTAAAAAGGATTGTAATATATGGTTATGACCCCAGTAATGAACAAGAGCTGTCAGAAGGACAGCGCGCTCGACTTTTTTAGTGCTTGCCTATAAAACAAAACTTTGACAGTTAAGGGCACACAAGACTTTAACTAGGAATTTCTAAGTACAAATCAAGAAACATTTTCACAGAGTTATCTTCTCTTGCTTACAGATAGGTCTCATGATGGCACATAAGAACTCCAACTTCCAAAGTAATATCTCAAATGGTTAAGTCAACAAGTGGACAAGAATGAAAATCTTAACTGAGTTTCTAAGTCAAAAAGGGCCATAATTCAAATAAAATCCTTAACAGAATTACCTTCTCCTGCCCATGTTTTGGGACCATGATGGTAAACAAGTATTCCAACTTTCAAATTAATATCTCAAACAGTTCAGTCAAAAAGTGGACTGGTACTAAAAACTTAACCAAGATTCTAAGTCGATAAAAGGCCTTAATTTTTAAAACAAATCCTTGACAGAGTTACCTTCTCTTGCGTACAGATGGGGGTAATGATGTGAAATAGCATTAAAAGTTTCAAAGCAATATCTCAAAGGGTTAAGGCAATAAGTGGATTTTACCCATATTCAATGTATTTTCTAAGTCAAAAAGGGGCATAATTCTGTCAAAAACCTTGACAGAGTTATGTCCTCTTGTCTGTTGATGAAGGTCGTGATGGTAAACAAGTATGGTCAGTTTCAAAGCAATACCTCCAATGGTTTTGAAATAAAGTGAGGTGGTACAAAAAACTTAACCAAGCTCAATACACTTTCTAAGTCAAAAAAGGGCCATAATTCTGTCAAAAACCTTGACAGAGTTATGTACTCTTGTCTGTAGATGGAGGTTATGATGGTGAACAAGTATGGTAAGTTTCAAAGCCATACTTGTAATACTTCTGAAATAAAGTGGGGTGGTACGAAAAACTTAACCAAGGTGTGACGCCAACGCTAACGCCGACGCCGGGGCGAGTAGGATAGCTCCCCTTTTCATAGAAAAGTCGAGCTAAAAAGTGATAATAATTAAAATTTGTTTGTAAACAAAGTCCTAAACAAATATTTTGACTATAAATTTTAATGAATGATCAGCTGTCCATTTATACTGAAACATTAACATAGAGAACTATCAATACTGGGAAATAATGAACTTATAACACTGAATCATAATAACATCTTCATATAATAATGTTACTGACATTTCACATAAATAAAAATAAAATTTCATCAATTGGTAGTAATAAATTACAACAATTTAAAAGCAGATCTGTAAATTTTTTTAATGAAAATTTTTATTTGTTGGTATTGTTACGAAAAACTTCTCATTTGTGAAAAGTTTTGTTTATTCACTTTTTTCGCCCTAAAAGTAAACCATTTCTCTATGCTGGTATAATGAACAAGTCAAGTCCAAGTGAAAGCAGGATTATATTTATTGCAGTAAATCAAAATAATGCATCATTTTATTTTCTATCAACAGTCAAAACCAAAGTAAAATTCTTAACAACTTCAACAAATACATTTCTTCAATGACTAACTAACTCAACTCAACCAACTCCAACTCAAACCCCAACTCACTCCAAAACTCCTCAAAAAACCCACCCAGCTAGAAAAGTTCCCAGCTTATATACCCTTCTGTTTGCGCAGCTAGGGTGGTGTGCAAAAGTAGATTGTCGCGCGACCCGCTTGCGCTAACCAGTTTGGCACATAACTCATTGCGCGACCTGAATGTTGCGCGACCTATTAAAAGTGCTGACAATGCCTTAACAATGTTCAAAATGGCCTGCAACTGGTTCAGGTATACAGACTGTTGTACAATACAAACATAAGTACAAAAATACATAATAGTTATATAAATTTACATGTTAACACTCAATAGCATAATTATTATCTGTCCAATAATGCAACTTAATAGTGCAAAATATACTTGTATTAATAAAGATATATGTACTATCAGTCTTCACGAAAAACTTTAAAAAGCACAGGACATTCGGGCCAGTAAAATATCAAATCTTACTGGACCTGGTGATTTTTAGCCGGACCAAATACATAGATAGGTAATAAATTGACGGGCACAGGAAACACTTTATCATGCTTCCCTTGATAATGTTGAAAGAAGCATAATACGTCTTGTATTCTGGGCCATATGTTGACAGCTTTGAAAAATCTTTAAGGACCAACTGTTTACTATAGGCAAAATTGACTAGAATTGAACATGAACAACGCAATTTGCTTCAAACAAATCACTTTCACACAAAAATATTTACTTAACTCAATAATCACAAAAATCATAGCTAAATAATGACCATAAAAAACAATGGTTAATTTCCGTAAACTGTACGGCGCGGTACGGAAAATAACCAAGAAAAAAAATGGCGGCCTCCATTACTCAATACAATTTAGACATCTCTTGCTGTATTTTGAACATTTAGGACATAATTGATGGGTTTCATTTGCAAAAAAGGCAAAAAAATCAACATTTTAGATAATCCTGCTTCATTATTTTGATGAATTTTTCTTATAATATTTTTTCATGACAAAAAATCTACTGGTCCGTCGGACCACCAACCTTGCAATAATCACCGGACCGATGCTAAATTTAGTGGCCTCGGGCCTCGGACTGGCGTTAATTTCGAAGACTGTACTATATATGGCTTATAAAACCAATACACTTACTACTGATTGACAATTCTATAAACTTATTATACTGACTGATAATTCGTTAAACAACAGAAATATAATCTCTCCAGCTTTAAAACATACAGCTCAACATTTGAACCAAGTAACCTGTACATAGATAAAGCAGGAAGGAATCCCATTCATAAAATCTGATATGACCAAATTATGCTTTGTTAACAACAATTGAGATGCTGAAGGGCTAAAAATAACTTAAAACCTTTTACTTTTTAGTCTGCGCGACCTCTTATTGCGCGACCTCTCCATATTTGGAACTAGCATGCCTGGGAAAGCTGATTCTGCGCGACCTTTCCTATTGCGCGACCTTAAGTGTCGCGCGACCTTTCCAATTTGGAATGAGGTAATGCTCATAATCTAAAAATAACTGAGCTGTGCCAATGTCCTGGACTGTTAATGACTCAATTTGTTTTAACAACAAAAATGAGTAAAAGTTAACATAAAACATTTTAACCAGCTTAGAAAATGTTGTCCACATATACCATCCTAAAAGAATACTCTTCCAGTAAAAAGACTAGTTTCAAAATTTCATAACAGTATTTACTATTTCTTTGTCTTGTATTATGCTATTATAATGTCATCATGGGCTTATAAGCCTTATATGATTGTTTGTTTTAAAAAAAAAAAAAAAGGGGTTTGTAAAACAAAGGGAAATGACTCTGTTAATTAATATAGGTATCAGGCTATTTTCGTCATACTATATATCTTAAGTACTGCGTTAAACTGCATATTGTTACTTCATTTTGGGGTAATTTACACAGATTGTAAGAGCCAATTGCAATGTGTCAATTACTTTCTTTGTTCACTTCATAATATTTTACTTTTAAAAACATTTTCAAAATATTCATGAAAATAAGCATGAATCTGGAGGCGTGGCGTGCCGCTTAAACATTTTGCGACTTCTTTAAATCAAACAACTTATAATTGCATACAATTACTGACAAATGATTTTGTTTTTCTTGTGTTTTGTTTCGGCAAGAACAACATAAACATTCACAAACAAGTAACTCACTTATAAATATAGATTTATATGATACATTGTAATTATACATACAAGTGTTTGTCAAATTTTTTTTTCTTACAATAATACATTTTTGTCTATTTAACTTACTACCATATATTAAAAAGAATGTTCTAGGAGGGATTTTGAAAATTGTGCCTCCCTAGCAGTTGTTAGTGCACCTGAGCAGTCCTTAGCGGTCCGACAACTCTTCAAAAACATGAATTATCACTATAATGATATTTTTCCTTTAAAAATATATATTTTTTATCACTAAACATACTTCCATGTATTATAAGAATACCCTAACAGGTATTTTTAAGGTCCTTTGTGCCTCCCTAGGTAATAAATATTTTAAGGTCCCTAGCAGTCCTTTTCGCACCTGAGCAGTCCTTAGCGGTCCGGCAACTCATCGAAAGCATAAATTCTATCACCAAAATTGTATTTTTTTCTTACAATAATACATTTTTGTCTATTAACTTACTACCATATATTATAAGAATGTTCTAGGAGGGATTTTGAAAGGTCCTTTGTGCCTCCCGAGCAGTTGTTAGTGCACCTGAGCAGTCCTTAGCGGTCCGACAACTCATCGAAAAGCATAAATTCTATCACCAAAATTATTTTTTTTCTTACAATAATACATTTTTGTATATTAACTTACTACCATATATTATAAGAATGCTCTAGGAGGGATTTGAAGGTCCTTTGTGCCTCCCTAGCAGTTGTTAGTGCACCTGAGCAGTCCTTAGCGGTCCGACAACTCTTCAAAAAACATGAATTTTATCACTAAAATGATATTTTTTTTTTCTTAAAATTATACATTTTTTTGTCACTAAACATACTAACCATGAATTATAAGAATGCCCCAACAGTTATTTTAAGGTCCTTTGTGCCTCCTTAGGAAATATTTATAGGTCTTTGTGCCTGCCTAGCAGTCCTTTTTCGCACCTGAGCAGTCCTTAGCGGTCCTACAACTCATCGAAAGCAAATAAATTCTATCACCAAAATTATATTTTTTTCTTACAATAATACATTTTTGTCTATTAACTTACTACCATATATTATAAGAATGCTCTAGGAGGGATTTGAAGGTCCTTTGTGCCTCCCTAGCAGTTGTTAGTGCACCTGAGCAGTCCTTAGCGGTCCGACAACTCTTCAAAAACATAAATTTTATCACTAAAATGATATTTTTTCTTAAAATAATACATTTTTTGTCACTTAACATACTACCTTGTATTATAAGAATGCCCTAGGAGGTATTTTTAAGGTCCTTTGTGCCTCCCTAGCAGTCTTTTGTGTATCTGAGCAGGTCCTTAGCGGTTCGACAACTCATAAAATTTTCACCAAAATCATATTTTTTTCTTAAAATTATAATTTTTTTTTCACTAAAAATAATACAATGTAATATAAGAATGGCCTAGGAGGTATTTTAAGGTCCTTTGTGCCTCTTTAGTAGTCCTTTGTGGCTCCTTAGCAGTCCTTAGCGGTCCTTAGCAGTCCTTAGCAGTGTTTAGTAGGACCCGTTCCACAGCGTGTCCTAGTATTAAAAGCTCCATAGCGTTACGGCGACTAGGTGACCTTTTCGTAGTAATGGTATATAGGAAAAAAAAAAATTTAATTTTTTTTTCTTACACTCAAACCCAAAATAGTTATATTATTTTTTTTTCTTTTCAAATTTTTTTTTTCAACTTCAATTTTTTTATATGGGCACCAAGACTGGACGAGCACCTGTGTTTTATAGTACTTTGCTCCTTAAATTTCTTATGAACTAAACAATCTATATCCTAATTTATTTTTTTAATAGAGGAACGAGTTGACCTGTGCCGAGTTGACCGTGCGTGCCGAGTTTGGTATAGGGCCGAGTTGACCCTTTACCTTACTGATGGCAGTCGGCAAAACCGAAAATACCGAACATCAACCCAAATATTTAAGAAAGTCGAGATGTTCTACCTTTTATCTTAAAAATCTGCAGAACACGTAGGCAATACTTAACAGGCTGGTTAAGACATTGTTTTCAATATACTTATACATATAAATAGAAGAAAAAATAACCTCGTAATTGTCTTCACTGCCCGACATTTTGAATTTTTGTACACTCCCATGAGCCTTTACGGGAAGGTTTACGGAAAAGTCGTAAAATTATTTTTCGTTCACACAATAACTCGACCCAAAAAAAGGTATAAAACTACTAAAATTTAAACTACATCAAAGAGAACAAAGCGGTCTCCAAGGTGCATACTAGGGATGGAAATATCCATTGTACTTTTAAACAATAATCACTATACAATTTCTTCACCAGAAGATCTATTCAAGCTTGATATGGAGGTAGACTACGCGAGTTTAGGTCTGCAGGCCTTTGAATAGGGACACGGGAGAGGCACAGAACATTAACAATGACTCTGTCATCAAGTGAAATTGACAATAATAGTTTAAATGTTAATCTTGTTAACAGTTCTAAAGTTTTTTTCAGTTGATAGTTTTAACATCGTCAGATGTAAATCATGTTATAAACCATGATCACTTTTTATTGTAACTAATGATCATAGTAACAGTTTTAAAATTTTGCTCTAATTTAATGTTTGTGGGTTTAATCTCAAAGCTGAAAAAAACCCAGATTTTGTTTCTTTTGTATCAAGATATGATGTATTGTTTTTTAAGTGAAACTAAGCTTGATGCATATGATCAAATTGTTTTTTCAAGGAATTATGACTTTCTACTAAATAGCCAGAGAGAAATGTTAGAAATAGGTCCGGTGGTGTTTGGAATTTTTATTAAGAAAAATGTAGCAAATAATTTTACTCTGTTAGATTGTAGCACAGAAAATTTTTTATTCCTGAAATGCAATGTATCTAATAAAAATATTTATCAATACCTATATACCACCTGAAGGATCTAGGTATGGATCATCTATTGACTTGTTTGATAGTTTAGAAATTACCATTCTTGATTTAAGTGTTAAATATGCTAATTGTCAGTTTTTTGTATAGTTGGGTGACCTCAATGCGAGATCGGGAGTTCTTACCGATTCCACTGTCTATGATAAAATATATCTCGCGATGATAATTTTTGATGATATTACTGTGGCAACAAATGGTGTTAAATAATTTAAGCGATCTAGGTTTTCCTATAGAACGTTTTTCCATGGATAGAAAATGCAATAAGTTTGGTTATAGACTTACTCACCTATGTAAGGCGTTGAATATTTTTATCGCCTATATGGAAGGTGTGGAGCTGATGGGCGTATATTGGTAAACATACTTGTATTAAAGGCGATGGGGCAGTTTAATTGATTACTTACTGTTGTCAGGGGAAAATTGTTTTCTTGTATCACTAGGTTTGACATATTACAATTTGATCCAAAATATTATTGATGTACATTGTGCTATAGAGTTTTTGTCTTAATTTGGGTAAATCCAACCAAATAATGATATTACTGATGATGCAGGTATTGATATTAACAGTAATAGCGATGAGTTCTTCTGTAAACCTATATGGATAACGGCCGAAGGCATAATAACTGATTATAGAGATAAATTTGAGCCCGGATGTTGTTTCTAACTTGTTAGATGTTACTTAAGGATGTTTTTGGGGTAAATCAACGTTTAGGCCAGATGATTCTGTTAATCAGTTAAATGAGAAAGGTAACATCTATTTTAACAGATGCTGCTAAAGAATTGTAATTTGTTTTAAAGGTAAAAAGGCATGTTATTAGTAAACCTAAGAAGGCCATCAAATACTTGGGTTTGATAGTGAGTGTATAAGATGCTGCGGGTCTGATTATCCCAAAAGTGTATTAAAATATTTTTTTCGTAAAAACCCTTCCAAAAGAAATAGTAGGAAAATATTAGTTAATACTAGGGCAGAAAAATATAAGAAAGAAACTTATTAAAAAGTTTAAAGGAAAATTTTTCAGAGGGCAATTGTTTTGACAAAAATTAAAGGGCTGAAAAAACAAAGACCGCAAAGGCGTATTGGAAAGCATGTTAAAAAAATACAGTAAACAATAAAAAGAAATTTTGTTTAATATAATATTGGCCAGGTTTGTTTTTTTTTGTTTTTTTTTTTTTTTTTTTTTTTTTTTTTTTTTTTTTTTTTTTTTATTTTTTTTTTTTTTTTTTGTTTTTTTTTTTTGTTTTTTTTTTTTATTTTGGGGTTTTTTTTTTTTTGTTTTTTTTTTTTTTTTTTTATTTTTTTTGGGGGAGTTTTTATTTTTTTTTTTTTTTTTTTTTTTTTTTTTTTTTTTTTTTTTTTTTTTATTTTTTTTTTTTTTTTTTTTTTTATGTTTTTTTTAGTTTTTTTATTTTTTTTTTTTTTTTTTTTTTTTTTTTGTTTTTTGGGGAGGTTTTTTTTTTCTGAAGGGCGTTCCATAAACATTTTAGTAAGTTGAATGAAAATATAGCGAATGACGCCCATCAGAATGATTTCAAATGTTTCAAATGTATCTGGCGAATAAATTAGATTTAGACAAACCCTTTTTACAGTGAGGAAATTAGAAGAACCCATTGGTTTACTTAAAAAACAACAAAGCTTGCAATCTTTCATTTGATGTGTGTTAAAAACGGTATTTGAAATATGCACCAGATAATTTATGGTATGAAATTTTTTGCTATTTGTTTAAGCCATCATTTTGAGCTCCGGGAATATTTCTCTGAAGTATGGAGGTAAGGGTAATTTTAATTGTTGCCAATATATTTTAAGAAATGAAAGGTGATGTTTTGATTCCAGCCAATTATTGCCGTGGTTTATTACAATTTTGAGCTTTTTTGGGTTAAAACTTTTTACAGAAATGTTTCTTAAATACTAGACTCAATAAATTTTTTTTAGAGAATAAAATAATATAATTGTGTGAAGAGCAAGCTGGATTCAAGAAAGAATTATAGTACAACAGATCTATAAAACATCTTTTCCTTAAAAATGTTAATTGATGCTGATATTTGTCGCTAAAGGTAAAAAAACTGTATTGTTCATTTATTGACTACAGGAAAGGCCTTTGATAAGCATTAATAGAACTGGCACTCTGGCAAAAATTGTTAAGATAATAATGTTGATGGTAAATTGTTATAAAAATAATATATGATATGTTAAAAAAGCTACAATCTTGTGTTCAGGTGAACTCCTTTAGTAAAATAGTCCAAGATTTTTTTTCAAACAAGTCATACAGGTGTTTAGGCAAGGTGAAAATCTTTGCGCGCTGTCCTATTTTCTTTGTTTTTGAATGAATTTAAGGGCCAGTTTTTGTCTCAACATTTTAAGTGGTCCTAGTTTCATTATCTTCAGTAGTAATGATACTCTGCATGGTTAAACTTCGATGTTGAGGGTTTATTTTTAAATTGTACATACTACTTTATGCTGATGGACACTGTTAATTTTTTTGCTGAAAACTGGGCAGATGAATTTGCAAAAGGCACTTGATGGGGCAAATGAGTTAGTTACTGTAATATGTGAGTTTCCAAGTTAAAATCCTGGCGAAAAACATAAAAATTGTTGTATTTTTGTAAAAAGTAGTGGTATTCGTAATGGCTCCTAATTTCATTTTTTGAAGGTAATATGTTAGAAAGTAGTCGACTCTTTTTCATATCTTGGCGTAAAAGTTTTCGTATAATGGTTTAAATTTACTAAAAACAAAAGAATATTGTTAAGAAACAAGCTAGAAAAGGCAATGTTCTCTGTAATAAAGTAAAGTCTTAGAAAGGCTGAAGCCCCGGCTATTAGTATGCAAATACATTTTGTTTGATAAAATGGTTAGGCCCCCCAATTTTGTTATATGGAAGTGAAGTGTGGGGAATTTGAAAATCTTTAGAACTTGATCGTATAATTTTAAACGTTAAAAAATTCTATAAACTTATTCTTCGGTTAAAACAAAGGGCACTCCTAAATTGTTATGGCTATAATGGTGAACCTAGGGGGCTTACTTTGTTCTATTCATGTTAAGGCTTCATATTTTATGTTACTGGGGAATAGAATTTTAAAGCTAAACCTGAGTAAAAATGTCATTAATATTGTATAATGTTTCTTATAAAAATTGTAATAGTGATGATAACAATGTAAAACTAACTTGGATCAAATTATGGTAGACACAATTTATTGGAGATCTCTGGGTATGTCAAATTTACTGGAGGATGTATAATATACCCTTCTTTACAGCAATTGTTCAAGAAAATTTTTTTAAAACTTTGAATTTAAAAATAATATTTACAAAAAATTTGGGATAGTTTTGTGGCTGAGTCCAGTAAAAGGGGCCCTTTAAATTTCAGAAAAGTACAAAAATTCCTTTGTTTTTTTAAAAAAAATTCCCGTACTTTTGGGGTTACCAAAATTTTTCTAATGCTATTTTAAAAATTTAGATGGGACGAACCCTAGATTACCTATAAAAAAGGGGGGGATTTTTTTTGGTATCCCGAGAGATGAAAGAACATGTCATTTATTTTAATACAAAATCTTTAGGGGATGAATTTTTATTCCCCGTTTTTTTGTTGCTTTTTTTTAAGGGGAGGAGGGGGCGTAAATTTATTTCAGTTAAAATTTTACTAGTAATCCTAATAACTTTGGGAAAAATTTCATTGGCCTAATGAATAGTAAGACAAAAAACGAACTTTTTTTTTAAACGCTTGCTGTTTATTGGGGCAGGAAAAGTAAATGGCATTGTTTTCAAATGATATAAACGAGGTTTGTGTAATATATGTATTACATTTTTGATAGTAATAAGTATTTGTGTAGTAATAAATATTATGTTTCTTAAGGGCTAACAATGTATTTTTATCACCCTTATGTGTTAGAAATGGCTCAAGTGTTCTGATATTGGGCTCAACATTTTGGTCTGATTTTGGCTCAAATTTAGTCTGATATGATAATTTTTGCTGTTTATCTAGTCATAGCAAATTTGTATCAGGCATTTGTTCATGTTAATATAAGGCTAAATTTTCCTATGTGTTAGAAATGGCTCAGTGTCTGATATTGGCTCAAATTTTGGTCTGATATTTCTCAAAATTTAGTCTGAATGATTGATAATTTTTCTGTTTATCTAGCCATAGGCAAATTTTGTATCAATGTCATTTGTTCATGTTAATAATTGCAAATTTTGTATTACGGTCTTTTTGTTCATGTTTAATATGTTGTGTTCTGTATGCCTCTCAAAGAGGGCGCCTTAGAATTTGAAAATAGAAAAGTTCAAAGTTAAAAAAAAAATGGGCAATTGAGCAAAAAAAAAAAAAAAAAATTAAAATTTTTCTATCTATGGCAAAATTGATAGAAATATAAACTTGGGCTGTTGGCGGCGGTTACGAAGACCCAAAACGGTACAAGTCAACGCCAGCGCCAAAGTGCAGGCTGCCCCGGCCCCCCAAAGTTGGTTCAACCCCGGCGCCGCAAAACGCGATGTTGATTCTGGTCAACCCGTGTCCCCCCATTTTTTTATTAATTTATTTTTTGCTTTAAAATGTAAACTAGCTTAGTCAAGACAATAAAGATAAAAATTAACAAAAACAAAACAACAACAAAAGTTTAACGATGATATCTGCTTTTATCAAATTTATTTACTCTAAACACTTTCTGCCGTAGTTCTTGACTGCTGCTTCCTGACATGGCTTTACAAAAAACCAACGGCACTTGGTTTTGGAACAGTCCTCCGCGTCTACGAATGCGGCGATTGACACAAACATCAATAAATGGAGCTCGCACCAACGATGGTTTATGTAAAGGGATTTCAACTTGCAAATTATAGTTAAATGACTGTAAATCTGTATAATTCATGATCATTTTCAGAAATGTATAAAATTGACTAAAATGATTATTTAAAAATTAGCCTTAAAACCAGTAAACCGTCAATGTAGCCTGAGCGAAGTGGCCTGAGAATAATAAATCTAGCTGGTTGTCCGTCGCGAAAATAAGGTGCGACGTCTGTCTTCAAACCTTAACCTCTCTACGATAGAAGTCATGGGAGATAGCATTCTCATCTAACTGGAAAAAAGAAATATACCAAAATAGGGATATACAGTCAAAAACTGTTTCTAAATAGCGTTCTTCTTATACAACGTGGTCTATATAATCTGTAACGGTCATATAAATTTCCTAATTGTATAGAGTCGAGATGCAGGTATAGGTTACAGTCCTCTTGCTATTTAGTATGATACAAGTATTGAATATAAATTATGTTTTATGTTCAAAATAGGGAAGTATATAAACAACCCAGCATACCTCAAAATCCATATCTACAGGCTCATCTGGTCTTAACTCTTGCCGATAGCGGTTGACGACCCTTGCTCGCAATTCACCCACGTTCACCAGTTCTTCAACACCATCCGATGCGTTAGGAACGATAGTGGCAACCTCTTTCGCCTGTAAAAAAAGTTTGTAAACATTTATAAGAATCACACAAATTATATAAAAAATTTAATTTTCATGCATTCAATTGCATACTTTTTTATTATAGGGTAACACCAAAATTTACTTAAACTGACCACGTTTAAAAAAAAACGTACATTGTTTTCATAACCAATTTTTAATTTGCTTTTAGAAATATTATTATTGATATTATTTCAGAATATTACACACCTTTGCTGTGACCTTCGCACGAATGGCTTGTTCCGGTTCTGGAGCATGCACGTGGTCTTTGCTATTCGCCGAGAAGGTCTCACCCTTTTGCGTTACACGTGCTGGACAAGTCAACTTCGCACTTCTTACAGAACACCTCCACACCGTGGACTTAGGTCGTCGTTCCTACAAATAAGATATTCATGGTTACAAAGCAGAATTTTGAAGCTATTGAAAAGTGATAATTTATTATCATTTATTTAAAAAAAAAACAAAGCAAAACAATTAAGTATCAATAGATAACATGGTTTTTGAAAACCGCTTTTTCATTACCGTGAATTAAAAAACAAAAAATGAAAGTATAATAAAATAAGGGGAAGTCATTTACCTTTATGACGTAACAATAACCTTGAGAATCGGTAAGCAATGAACGTCCTTGTATACTTCCTTTCTCAATTATCTCATACGTCAGTGTACGCTCTGAATCTGACTGTGTGGATGAAAGAAAAGTGTAAAGGAGAATAAGAATAATATTGTACATGTATTTGTGAAAATTGAAAAAAAGTTGATAGTGTTAATTAAGAAAAGAAAGTATACAGCTGAAGCAGATAAAAAGAAGTTTTTTTTTAAATTTTAAATGCGGTTGGTCACTCACGATCTATCTATCAAATCAAATCAAATCAAATCAAATCAAATCAAATCAAATCAAAATTCATTTATTGTCGGTATACATATATAACATTTTACAAAACATAAGCTATGTATAGCTTTTGACCGACATACATGCATATGAACATAAAACTCATAAAAGAAGCACATTAAGATAAACTTTGAAAGACAAATGGTAAAAGACAAGTTAAATTACTATAATGTGGGATGTAGACACTAAATGTAATAATTTAAAGTAATAATAATAATTAATAAATAGTAATGATATGCTAAGGATAACATTTAATTACTGTATCATAAGTGAATAAAATAATATATATCTAGATAAAAATGCGGAACATATTAGAACATACATAAAATAAGATTACATTAAAAGTGGGTGGATTCTGCTGATCTTGACCCAGGCCTTGCCTGGACTGTTATAAAAGAAAGGAGAAAAAATATTGAAAATGAAAAGGATTACACTAATTAGGTTTTATAAATAAAAAATCCCCAATTCAAAATTTGCAAGAAGTGATCAGCAGCATCCTCAATAAGCAAACTTCGGAATAAGCTGACAATAAGCAAACAAAATTCAAGCACACTGGAAAAATAATACATGTACATAGACATTATGTTGAGAATATTAACAAAATTTAAGCCAAATGTGAAATAAACAGATACATGTAAGTAATCAGCAAAACAAAAGAAAGCAGGCAAGAAACAAAACTGAAGATGGAGCTAAACTATAATGCAGGTTTATTGACAGAAAGTACATGAGCAACTCTCTCCATTCCATGCACCAATTTAAACTTTTAAATTGGTCATAATTCACTTGCCATTCTGAGGTGTTGAGGAAGTGTGAATTCCATAGTTTAGGTGCATAGGAACGAAAAGAGTTGCTGCCATAACTGGTGGTTCTTACCTGAGGGATAATGGCTACATTTTTATACCTAAAATTAAAAGAATGAGTTGTTATATTAACAAGATCATGTAAGTATGTTGGTCCTTGTTTATGAATAATTTTATGAATTTCGAGGGCTATAGTTCTGATTCGTCTTAATTTTAAATTTGGTTGTTTAGATTTTATTAAAAGTGAGTCATAGTCTGATTGATAGTCATCATAAATGAATCTTAATGCTCTTTCTTGAATTTTCTCTAGTTTTTTTTTGTGTACTTTCCTCCACAGAAGTGCCAGGTGACAGGGCAGTAATTAAATTTTTAAATCTATCTATCTGTCTTTCTTCTATCTGTCTGTCTATACATACATGAAACAATCATTTTAGAGGCTTAGATATAACCAACTGACCTAAAAAAGCGCTGTTCCGGGTTTTCTAAAAAAAATATCTCCGTTGCGCCCGTTGCGCCAAAAAATCTCCATTGTGTAGTTTAGTGGTACCCAAAAATTAGTGCTCCAATT
>NW_026860961.1:0-62915 GCF_026571515.1 Ruditapes philippinarum
GGTGACTTTCCTCTGGACATGTCCGTGTATGTCGTCAGTACAGAAGGCAAGGTCAGGCGTTGATGTTGAGTTGCCATCTTCTCGAGTAAAAAGTTGGAGGATCCTCCGGCTGATTGATGAGGTTCAGCCTGTTGTCATTCCTGCCAGGTCTCCACTTCCTCTCCTCGGTTGTCCATGTGGTCATATCCCCAGCTTTGTGAGTGACTGTTGAAGTCTCCAACAACCATGAGTTTGTTGCTTCCATTGGGATACTGTCTAGGGAAAGAGCTTTGTCATTTGGAGAGTACATATTCACAAGAGTCATTTGAAAGCCGTTCAATCTGAGGCTCAGCACTTGGAATTCCGAGTCATCCATATGCATTTTAGTCTGGATAGCATTGATGTTGTTCCTGACTAATGTCATGATGCCTCCTTTCTCCTGTCGCTTCGGAAGCACTGGTATCCTCTGATCTTAAAGGATTTAGCTGGTTGCAGGTGTGTTTCCTGAATGCAACAGACATTGATGTCATTCTCATGAAGGAAGTGCTGAAGTTAAGTCGTTTTGTTGAAGACTCCTTCTGCGTTCAAATGCATCACTTTGAAGTGTTGCTGTTGGACTTTCCTCCTCCTTGGCTTATTGTAGCCCTTTGGTCTCCTCTTGGCATGATTGAAGGAGTGAACCCCAGTAGCTTTGGGTGGACTCTGTCGAGGCTCAGAGCCCGGCACTGTATCTTCCTGGAGGGATTCCAAAGATCCGGCACCACATCGATGAATACCATTGTTTCGTGTAGTCATAGCGTTGGTTACGTGATGCAGTGGTTTGTTACTCTTCGTTATCTTGTCGCCTGAATTTGCAACATGTTGAATAAATTTCGTGCAACTAAATTTCTCTCAGTGTATTCACAAAATCATCGCATAGATCGCAATCATCACAAACCGCTCCCTTTGTAGTTTCTACGAATTTTAAGCCAGCAGATAATATAAAGTTGGAAACTTTAAGGCCCCTAAGAATGCCTAAAACGAAGACAATTCAAGACCTGGCCCATATCAGTCAATTTCCTAAATAGTAAGACAAGCTTAATCCATTAATAGAAATCGGGTCTTCTTTTAGTGTCTGTAACGGCGGATACATACATACCTTAACTTTTCATAAAGTCTCTGGTTACTGTACGTTTAGGTGTTCATTGACCTATTACTTTCAGCTTAAAATTCATCTCTTTGTCTAATACTTTTAAATTTCACGGATTTCAATAGTCATCACTTTGTACTTCAAAAAAGCCAATGGAATGACTGGTGACCGAGTTTTGTACCCGACAGTCCCACACAGCGAATAACGGAGCCAGTCTCAGAGTATGCCGCACTCACAAAACACTCCAGTATCATAGTCAGCAGAATGTATAATAGCATTAACAGAAATACACTTGGAGCCTACCAAGCCTCTTGGTAGTCGTAGTAGACGCAGAACTTGTATCCTTACATATTTGAAATCAATTTTGCCAAAGTGCACTGAGAAACCACCCGCCACCTACTTCCACTCCTCTTCTGTTTTTGGAAATTTGAATGACTTTCATGATAGTTGTCGTATATGACCTAACATACCTCTCGCACAACTTTGGCGACGGTTTTGTGGACCACTCTGAATCAACATGACATGTGCAAATTCCCAGTGATAAGGTACCTGAGCGTGATGGCAAGCTCCAATTGCGTGGACAGTTGAAGTTTGTTTTCCTCGCGACTAAATCGTCCACAATTATTTAGTGCTCGCCAATTTTTTTAAGCCAATCACTGACGAAGATTTTCCAAATTTTCAGGTTTCAAATCTTAATAGAACAGATTTTATATAAACTGGACGTTTTATATTATAAAACGCAAGTGGGCGGAGCTAAGTTTCGAAGAGCGCTAAAGTGAAATATACGCATATGCAGAGATCTTGAAGTTTACTCCTACTAATCAATATTTATGCATCATGTTTTTTCCGTACACGCACATGTATATCGTCACTACAGCATATAATTAAAAAAAGAGAGGTTCGTTGAAATGAAAACAGGCAAAAGAACAGTAGAAAAATGTTTTATTACTTACGGAACCAGTATCATTCTATAATATCCAAATAAAAAGTTCACTTTATTCCAGCAAAGTATATGTATGTAATAGTTCTTACTTTTTATGTAAATATTACAGCCCGTGTCGCTGCAAAACCGAAAGGATGGTGTTTTTATGAATGTTACATTTATTTTTTACAATATACTGCCATTTGTCCGAATATGACATGTATATGAACATAAAAAATGTATGATGCATATATAATCAAGCCACAGGTTCATTTCAGCCCGAAAACTATGTCGAGGTGACGGGCGAGGCAAAACATGTCGACTTTTTGTAGCTTATTGTGAAGTTGCAGTACATGAAAATCGGGCACATGGCAATTCAGCACATAAATAAAACATTATAGTGCTCCGTGGTTTACATCTTTCTCTACGTGTCATACCTCCTTTCCTTATTACAATGAAACTTTACTGCATTGTTATCCATCGCTGGTTTGTTTTTTGCAGAGAATGACCTGTGCATGTTCAAAGAGGGTACCGTTTGAGGATATTTCGCAAAGAGGGTACCGATATGGATATGCACCGTGATATTGTCTGATTTACCTAGACAGAATGCGGGAATAAGCTATTGCAAACACGTGACCCGAAAATGTGTACCGCTACCTCTTCCAAATATGGACTGGTTATACACATTTAGGCTATCGTGTGACGTCACGCAGTGTGTTGGGCGGAAAAAAATGGGCGGAGCACTAAGCCGGTTAGAGTGCATATTGGATGTTCTTCGTAAATAAGAAAGCTACAGTCGCTTGCAAGCTCCGCTCCTTTTTAGCTTTCTTATTTACGAAGAACACCCAATATGCACTCTAACCTATACACAGAATGACTCTGGGTCAACTATAACAAAGTTCATGAAAGTATTTTATCACTTTCTCTATGGTGCTTAATTAACTTCTCGTACATCGTATACTTAGGTCCAAGCCACTCTTTCACCCATACACTCCTCCATTTCTTGATCTTTCTCTGGCTTTTGTCGCGGTTTCTTGGACCCCAGTAGCAGCAATGAATCATTTTTCGGCATGGTTTTGTCGTCTGCAACCAAATTAGGGTTCTCATCCAATGGTTGATCCATCTCAAATAATCTCTGACTGCTTAAATTCGAGTTTGCTTTTATTTTGTCTGACTTTTCTCATTTCCTTTTTGCCGTGCGATTTTCGCACACATTTCGCGCGTAATTCGTAAGTAAAGAAACTTTGCAATCATGCAAAATAGATGACAAAAAGGTATCATGCGATAGTCAAGCGATATTTTCGCGACATATTCGAGAACCATATGAGATATTACGCAGGAAATACGTGCGACATTCGCCCATCATTCTTGCGACATACGCATTTATGTCGTATATATAGGACGTGAAACTAGTTTTGTCGCTAATTTTTGCAAAATGTGACTTAAATTTCTGTCTCAAATAACTCGTGAGGTGTCGCAGTTACGTGTAGCAGTACCTTTAGGAAATTCTTAACAGAAGAATGAATATAAAATGTTGGCATGTACAGGTGTTCTTATTTCAAACTAAATAAAGAGTTAGTATACATGCGGATAATTAATTGTAAAGATTAAGTATTCATATTCATAACAATGTGCCGGTTTAACCGGAGGGGTCGTTAGGTTTACCCTCCGTCCATCCGTATGTCAATCTGTATGTCTGTCTGTCAGTCCGTCACTCCACAAAACTGGATCCCGCAATAACGCAAAAGGTACTGAAAATGTTTTTATGAAACATAATATCTGGATTAATGGCAGTATGAAGATTATGCACGTCGTTTTCCTTTTTCCTATGTTGGAAATTCTGGTTTCTATGGAAACAAATAGACTGAAAATATGGCAAATTTAACACATAAACTGGATCCAGTGATAACGCAAAAGGTACTGAAAATATTTTATGAAACTTGAAATATTGGTAAATTACAGTCTGAAGATTATGCACATCTTTTCCTTGTCTTCCTATGTTGAAATTCTTAATTGTTGCTATGGGAACAAATAGACGGCATTTCTAATGTTTATGCCTTTTCCCTATAAGTTCTTTATTTCTAACGGTATTTACTTCAAACCTTAAATATTAGTTTCTGGCCATCAACCACATCATATGTGATAAGGTATACAACTCTAGCACAAAAATTATCAGAATTACCTCCCTTGATTTTAAAATTACTATTACTATTACAAAAAATTAATGTGTTTTTTTAATATCTTCTTTATTTCTTAATGTATCTACTTCAAACTTCATATATATGCCTGTAATTATCACTCAACATTTGTGGGAAGGTTCAATACTCTAGCAAGATTATTTCCAGAATTATGCCACCCTTGAACTTAAATTACTTTTGAGAAACTCGTATTTTTTACTCCAACTTCTTCATTTCTTATAGGATTAACTTCAAACTCCAACATCATAATAACATGACAAGGTTTATAAATCTAGAATCCATATTTCCAGAATTATCTTTTCCTTAAACTTTGAATTTTTCTTATTCATTTTTGAACATTTTATTTCTTAATGGATCTACTTCAAATTCTAAATTAACATTAATTATCAACACCTACACTATATCTATAATACTATAGTGTGGAATTATGTAATACAGTGTGCAGCTACCTAGCGGAAATATCAAACAAGAATTACTATTGAAATGTATTTAATTGTATGAAAATCAAATACAGATAAGTGAAACAAAAATCTCAATTATTATTTTGTCAAATATCAAAAAGAACAGGAATCTGGGCGGATTTTTTTTAATTTCATCTTTGTTACTATACATGTTAATGCTAATGAAAAAAAAATTATTTGTGACTATAAATGGGATCTTTAAACTTATAATTATTGTTCTTTGTTACACTCACATCATGTATAACAATGTCCATAATTCTAGCTTCTTTATTTCAAGTTATCTCCTCTTTAAGACTTTTGCTTTAAAAAATGTTGTATTTTGGTAACAGGGATGTTTTAAAAAATAACTTAAGAATATCCCTCAGTCTGTCTGTCTGTCTGTCTGTTCATAAAAACTGTTTCCTGATATCACTTTAAAAACAATTTCCAACAAATTTATTTAAAATATGGAAAAGTTGAAACATTAGTTATACTTATAAAAATTGGACCTTTTGATTATCTGTTGTTTAAACATAATAACCTTACTAGGCAGCGAAACTTAACACATTACTATGATATAGACAAACTTAAAACTCAAAATATTTAAGTTCATTTATGTCACTTATTCATTCAGTGGTATAATTGAAAGGCCAATGTCTCATCATAATGTTGCTTGGGTTCTCACCGGCAGGGGACTTATGGATTGCTTATGATAATTGCTTGTATTGTATAGTTAGTCAATGATCTCTAAACTAGATTAGTTCGGCTTTATTTGTCATCTAATGAAAACGCTGTATTTCTTAAAAAATATGTGTGCTAATTATCATAGAAGAACAAAAGTCGATACTTGATTAAATTCCGTTCATAGTCGCCTTCTATTTTTCATAGTGCTTCATAGAACAGCGTTCGTTAAAATAGACATGTAGTCACGTAATAAAGTGAATATTAATGAAACCAAATAAAGCTTGACATTAAGTATGTCAGTATTCATCCGTAGCTGTTCTACAGAACGGATAAACACTAACATATACCTAGTGTACAGAATTTTTATTTGCTATGTATATGGTATCATTATATCTAGAGTACATTTGATATGTTCTATAATATTATCTAATCAAGTACTCTTATTGTTTTTTAATGTTTTAACAGTATCTATTTTCTCATCATCTGTTATTTTATTTCTTCATTTATCTTCAGATATGGTTCTTGTTCTGAATTTAGGATATTATTGTATATTTCATATTTATTTGAGTGTTCTTCTTTCAAATATTCATATACGTCATTCTGTTTTGCATGTTGCTGTAGTTTAACTTTATTTACAGCATTTATATCTTTCCAAAACTCTTTTGGCTTATTACCTTTTTTATTTTTCTTAGAAAGTCTTTTTAATTATTTTTGTATACTTTATATGTAATATCAATTTACTTTTATATTGCCTGCTTACATCTTTAAGAATAATTTTTTTTCTTTCCTATTTGTTATTATTATTATAATTTGTTCGTGCAGTGTGATACAGAATGCTTCTTCTATTGCATTCAGTAATAGGGTTATATTTTATTTGTCAATAAGTTTGTTTTCTTCTAAATTATTTTACTGCCAAATGCATGTTTAGATGTTTCATTGAAAATTTCAAACAACATTATCAAAACCATCGTGTTTAATTTCATTTGTATCCTTCAAACAAACAAGTATATTCAAAACAGCATCTATACTTGTGAGATTTTAATACTTGTACTACAATGTTTGATGTTCCACAGTTTGGTTATTAATCATCCCTTAATAGTGTTAATTGTATTTAAATTGTTAATTATATTCTCTGTTCCAGTTATAGGAGTAAGTGAATTGTGCATTTCTGAAATCATGCTTGAGAAGTCATCGATTTGAAAGTTCCTGATTATTTCGAAATACATGGATTTCAGATAAAAAATCTATTGTGCTTCTGCCTTTACATATTGCAATTGTACCGACGTTTCCAAAGTCTATACCAACTCTATCCATTCACAATAAGCAAATCATTACTTACACAAAAATCAATAAGCATTATTGCCGTATTCATTTGCTGCGTTATCAGCGATACATGATCATGTATCTACATGATCTAGTATTTCATTATAAGTAGGTATAAGGTCATCATTACCCATAAACTCTAATATAAACCTGTCACATTGTACAAAGTGTTTTTTGTTTCCAACTTTTGAATTAAAACTCCACACAATAATATAGGTTCATTATCAAAATTTATTTTTGATTGTAACTCTATGGGTCCGACATATTAAGTTATAATTGGTGGAATATATATAACTCCTTAAGTTTGTATTCTTCTTCTTCTGAACAACAGTATGTATTTGAGTTAAACTGTTGGTCGCCCTCTTCGCACCGCTAGAAATCCCTATCTTGCCGCTTTGGTTCTATTGTAGGATTTCTTGTGTGTTGCCATGCTTTATCCTCTTCAGAATTTAGTGTCGTTGGTGAGCATCAGAGTAATCAGAGTAAGTCAAACGCATGAAAGAATTTATTATGAGTGGTTTTATTACTGTAGTCAAAAAAGGTAACCACTATCAATAAAATGACGTCATTATAATTCAAAACCCTGCAAGATACGATTGGTAAGGGTGCATATTTTGTCAAGGAGCCATCGAGCTGCGAGTTCGATTCTTATGAGCTATAGGTTTCTGTCTTAACACGTTGATGTCAGTTCAGGCGGGTTTTCGGATCTTATCATTTTAGCGATTAAATGCAAAGATATGGGGAGCACTGCTTGTTTGGAAATGTCGGTTGCATCTCTGGTAGAGAATCGGGAAGCACTTGCCGCTATATAGTTTGGTGTCCTTTTCATAGTTTGTACGGAGTACACACCGTGGGTAACCGTCGATGCCTTAATAATTTATTTTTATTTTTTTGAGTTAAGAAGGGATAAAATCATGGTTCACTATAAAGGGGGAAGCTGTTTTTTTATGTAAGGACTTCAATGTCAATGACAAACAAATCCATGAAACAGTGATAGGAGAATCTGCCTTCAAGTCACTTGTTGTCTCAAATACAGCAAGGGTCTAGGTTACCCAGCTAGCTTACGGGAGACCGGTGGTTCTTTACAGGTGCTCGCTCCTGTCTGAAATAATCAAGTGGGGTGATCCCGATGACTTCTTTTCCTAATCAGGCTGGTATGCACACGTATTCTTATTGGAAAAGGGCCAACCAAAATCAAAAGAAAGTGAAAGAGAAAAACAATTTCAGTGTAACAACTCAATGTTATATTGAATGATATACATACATATAATTTTGATATTTTTTTATAGAAAATATCCAAAAACAATAAAGAATAATCAGGGTTATAAAGACAGTGTTTATTTCAACTTGATTATAACAGGGGAAATGGCTAATATATGTAGTCACACGTAAGATATTAAAAAAAAATAATCTAATTTGAAGGTTTAAAACAAAATATGAAACTTAGGCAGTAAGTATTTATCTTAGAAAATACCCTTGTTTTTTAACATTTTGAAATTCTCAAAGATAGTTAAGAGTTTCTATTAAACAAAGACAAAGTGCTTCAAAATATCTAGTGGAAAGTCTTTGGATATAGTATATTTTCCTTCCGCACAAGTGCTGAACGTTAAATTCGTGTTTGGGCAAAATATATTTTGTGCACGTTTTCGTCTGCAAATATTGTTGTCTGCAAATCATATCGTCTAAAAAATGTTGTAGTCTGCAACTAATCGTCTTTAGATTTTGGGAACATTTTTTTCAACATTGCTGAATTAAAAATATTCGTTTAAATGCAATTAATAATCCAATGTATTGTTTTAAAGGCCCATTACACCTCAGAAATGCTATCATTTTATTTATCAAAATAATTTCCGTTTGGTATTTTGTTTCCAAATTAAAACTGTACTTTTAACATATTGGGGAACTATCTTTTGCTTCTTTGGTCCTATTAGCAATTTCTTGGATTGATATATTGTATTGAAGTCAAAAGTACTACATTGTACTTTGTTTGTGTAATGCTACCTTAACAACACATTACTGCACAATCAGCGCTACTCTTGTCGATTGTCAAAACACAAAACATGCTATAAATCTATTATCAAAACATAATTAAACACATGTTTGCCATGTTTAAAGAATTAAAATAAGTATTTTATGAGTCATAGTGTGCCTTTAAGTTTATCCGTCTTCAGTTTCACCGTCTGCCAATATTGTCGCCAGTAAAGCGGTTTACGCTTTCTTTTTTTGCCTGCTTGACAGCTGAAAGAAAGAAAAGAAAATATGTATGTATTTGTATGTTTCGGAATTTTTCGATTCTTAATAATTACTTGGTCCCTGAAGCTGTTGATTGTTTGTTTGGTGACATTTATTGTAGGTCATTGTCCAGCTGGTTCGTTCTTACGTTCGTTGTTTTGTTAGGTGTTTTGTTTTGTTGATGAGTTGGTCTTTTCATTTATCGTTTCATTGTTTGTATGGGTGATTTCAGAGAGTAATGTAATATTACATAAAAAACCAATTTAAATATTTTAATATTAAAAACCGCATAGCAACCTGTCTAAGTAATGTTATTTAAAGACAACCACAATTCTAGCACAGAACTCCCAAATTTTGAATTTTTTCAATATTTAAATTTAAAAAAGGGTTTAAAAATTAATATCAAAAACAAAAATTAATTAAAAATTAAAAAACTCGTTGTTTTTAAAAAAACCCAAATTTTAAAGTAGTAACATTCATAAACTCATTGAAATTGTGATCTGTTTTTAAAAAGGGGCACATGCAAAAAATTAAAGACATTTTAAAGTAAATTTTTTTCCAAATGAACCAAATATGTTTCTACCATATAATACTGAAAAAAATAGGTAAAATTTAAAAACGAAGTAAATATAACTAATACTTTAATTAAAGTACGTGTCATGGTCAAGTTTAACGTCATTAGTGTCCTCATTTGGTACTGGCATCACCTTTACATGTCGGTTTCGGTATTGACTTGACCGCCTTAAGATTACTTGTATTTGGCAATAAACAATACAAAGCAATTGCTGTTAACGGGAATTTTATTAACATGGAACATTAAAATACTTTAACATGTTTTAGAATTGTTTCATAATCCAAGTTATTTTTCTAAAAGTTTCCACATCTCGCTGTTGATCAGGCAGTGCTGTCCCGTCACTTTCAGAGTTCTGAATGAGTACTGTTAATATGTCTTCTTTCCTATTATACCAAACAATGTCTTCTACAAATTGGCGTCTTACAGCAAATAAAAGCGCTTTGCCTCACTAGTTAATGTAAACAATATTTAGCCCAAAACGGCAAAATTGAAAATGTTTCAGTTTCGGTTTGATTGGGTGTGTTCATGGACTGTAGTGGTAATTGAAAACTGCCGTCCACGCCCCCTAGCACCGACTTCAGCAGAATGCATCATTTAACATGAACTTTAAAACTTTGAATTTTGAAACATCCGCAGATGTGTTCATATGTCCAGGCCTGGAATTTGTACTCTAAGGTGCTGAATAACTGGATGGAGACGGCCCATGGAAATCCGGCGTTTTGATGAACTAAAATGCATGCTCTGAACTTTTTCGGAGTATTTGGACATTTTTCTGAAAAGTCTACATGTAAGACTATTTCCTCCTCACTGCATGTATCTTTCAAATTGTTTTGGTGATGATTATCATAGACATGCCTTGCTTGTCTCTCGACATCTTCCTGTCCCTCATTAGCAAGTGTTTCTGAAGTCCCCATCTCCCTGTTTTAAAGGGTCACCTGTTGCATACTAATGTCTTTCTCCCCCTGTTCATTAACTACTTAATTTTCAATACTTCTGGATTTCCGTATCATCCATTCCACCATTTTTCCCATCTCATCTATTTTCTTTTTTTTTTACATATTTCACACTCCCGGTACATGCATTTCTTGCTACCTGTGTCACATGTTATGCTCTTTAAAAGTGGTATCAGGTCTCGAGTGCTTACGATCTTCTCTTGATATAATATATTTACCTTCAGTTTGGAATTTTCGTGTGTCTTGCACAGCCAAGTATATCTGTTCTTTTTTGTTGGTCTGGTCAGCCAACATGTTTGGGTTCCTCCAGGGCTCCTTACCGCTGTTTTTTTTTTTTTTTTTTTTTTTTGCTGGGTCGTCTGGAGGTTGCGTTCATAGAACGCCGCCCTTCCTTGTTGATCTTGTTTATCATATTTTAAGTTTAGTTGATTATATGTAGGATATTGTGCTAGTGCTCTCAAATAAATATTTCTTATGAATGTGTTTAACAGTCTGTGCTGCTTCTTTACTCGCTTTCGAGTTATTGTTGTTGTTTTTTCAGCTTTCATTCGAGAATTAGCATCTCTTTTAAAAGAACACTGCGGTTGTGCTTTAAACTGAACATTGGAGACCCTTTCGTTTTATTCGTGTTACAGTTTTAGCATACTTGCCCAGACTAAGCTGCTTTAAACACTCTTCTCTATGTATATTTAGCCTTTTCTCATTAGCTTAGCATCTATTATATCTCTTGCGTAGGTTTTTATCAATTATGTTATACAACATAAAAAGTAATCAGTATGCTTCACTTTTGATTAATTCGTTGATAGTTTGATCCGTGCTATCTGCATCATGTTTTCCTTCAGTCTGTAACATCGCTTTTTATATTTGTTTTAATAATATCTGAAAAAAATGATCCATCTGAGGCATTAAAAATACCAAAATTACCAGAAGGACTTAGAAAATATAACAACACCGAAGCGAAGTACGGGACATTTGTTTGCGGTTGCGTTCTGTGTTCAGCTCTATCCGTTTTTTTAATTGTTCCAAGGGAACTTTTGATCGGTTCAGATACTTCTGATTTCGTCTGCCTGTTTTCTAAGACTTTCTGTTCTGTTGAATGGTGGTTGTGGTGGGTCGAAATGTGCCGCTTCTGGTGAGTTTGATAACATTAACTGGGGTCGAAATGTGCCGCTTCTGGTGAGTTTGATAACATTAACTGATGGCCCACTGCTTTTATCAGTACGTTAACTTTTGCTCGATGTTCTGCTTGTGCAATTTTCTATTTACAACTCGTTTGTCTTTTTTTCTTTATCTTATAAGTCTGTGATGGTTTTAAAAATTCCCACTATCATTCCTGTTCTGTTACTGTATCGTTCCTTTCGCTTGTAGTTTTCATGTTTTTCTGGGTCATCCCTTTGTCTTTTCTTTCCACAATGCAGCTTTTTCTCTATCCAACGTTCGATTTTGTAAATGTCTTTTTTTCTTGGTGCGTGATGGTTTTATATAAATCTCTTATCTCATAGCGATATCTAAGTGCAATTGTTCTGCCACGTCTAATAAATGCATAAAGAGTATTGTCTGATTTATCTTGTGATGTACATTGTATTTATCTATTTTGTTTACGCTTTTATGCCTGAAATAAAATGATAATAGTATATTAGAAAAGGTACATTATGTCATTTTTTACGCATGTATTGTGCGTTCTACTCACAATAACTTTAAAATAGAACCTGTCAATATGTATCAGTGTAATATACGATGTTTTGTTTATCTCTTATCAGATTCCTCAATATTTCATAATATTGTCGTATTCTGTATATCAAAATGCATTTTATATTTTTATTTTAATATGAACATATGTTCATAATTGCATATACATGTATAGCTCGTGATTATTTAAACAATACTGAAACGTCCGAGTCAACGATTTTATGATATTGGAATTGACTGTTCCTGAATTCACATCCGTGGCGAAATTTGAATCAAGCGTCTGAAAAACACTTATTAATTTGTAAGGCTATTCGTATTCATCAATCTACGAATTTAACGTATAGTCAGAGCCCGAGGCTGTCAAAACTTTGGTTTAACTATAAAACCCCGACATATGAATTGTCTAAACGGACAATAAACGTTTTGTCAGTAAGAGTGACAAACTAATAAACTTGGCATTATTTTCTAATATTCGCGATTAGAAAAAAAAAACAATGTTCTTAAATTTGTTGTAAATATGGTACGCGCCATATTGGAAATTAATTGTGCATTGCGTCATTTCCAAATGCTTTTCCGAGGTATGTGGTCAATTGACGGTCATAGTCTAAAGATATATAGACAAGGAGCATGATTAAGTATACTGGTGCCTCGTATTTCCGTGGTACCCATATTTCCAAGGTAGCAGGCTTAAACAGTCTAAACTTCCTCCTAGACTTAATGAACCTGTCAGTAGTTTTACTTGTACTATTGTATTGTACTTTTATCGAAATGTTTCATATAGCATTAAAAAAAATATTTAATTCAGATTAAGAGAAAAGTTATTTAATAATTCACAATTTTTCTTTTAGAAGTCATACCTTTTAAGAAATCTTCTTTGTTAAACAACCATTGAGCTATTTGATTACTGCCAAAGAGAAAATCGCCCCTTTCAGATGAGCCTAGGTATAGGTGTACTAATAAATAAAGTTTACTATTGGTTTTGCTTCAGAAAGTGTTAAAATGTAATTGCCTTGGAAATATGAGAACACAAATTTACTCACAAGGCCGCAGATGGGTGTTAATTACAATGTTGTATACATAATTTCTTACATGCAAACATTAAATTGAATAAATTACGATGCAATTGACATGTCTATCCTACAATATGCACTGTGTTTTCCAGAATTTTATCCTCTTTACTTTTGTTGTCTATGTTAAACAGTTAAGTACAACGGAAATATGAGGCACCAGTATACATGGAGAATATGGATTACTAGTATTTAGGTGTGTGAAGAATCAGGGTTGTTGATGACGCATGATCCAGCGTCATGGTTACAGGTATGCATGTTTATATTACTACTGGACGCGTATATTTCAAATCATATTTGAGTATACACTAACTCTATCAAAATGGCATTTAATATGATTTAACAAAGATATTTTGAAACATTATAATCCATTTCGTTTTACTGTTATAAAGACATTAGCTGAAAAATTGTAAACATACCTAGAATTGTCTCATCTTCCGCCATTAAGGTATTAGCACCCTAATGCATTACCTCCGCGTTGAAGAGTATTCAAATAGGCTAGAACATCGTCGGATACCCACGATTGATAAACATGTTACATAACATGCAATCAACCGTGGGTAAAATGAACCGATTTGCGTCGATATACAGCAACAGGTGCGTAAAATATCTACCAATGACATCGCGTTTAACAAATCTATATTCTTCAACAGCGGAGGTAAAAAACAATAAGAAAAAAATGGCAGCGCCCACGGTTAAAAACTTTAGCACGTGTCTTGCTAAAATCAATAAATCAGTTCTTCTGCAAGCAGATATCAATCAGAAAGGAAAACATCACGCTGTAAAAGTAAATTATCTATACTTTCTTGCTGGATATCGTTTAATTTTTCGATGTTGAACTTTACACGTCGTCTATGGTTGTCGCTATATTGTTTGTAATACCGAACGTCGTACAGAACGAGCGTTTTGATTGGTTTTAAACGCTTCATGAAATCGTGAGGCAGCCAATGAAATAGCTGCCTTTGACACACCTCTAATCGACTGAATATCGGCAAAAAATCCCACGGCTGATAAATGTTAATGGTTCGGCCGTGGGTATCCGACGATGAGGCTAGAACTACCGTTAACTACATTGAAAATGAGGGCCATGGGTTCAATCCCCAGAATGGTCAACTTTTTTTTCTTTCTTTTTTTCTTTTAACATTATTTATGTATCACTCATGTCCCATTTGGAAAAAATAGTGTTTAATTTTGATTTTTTTAATTTATATAGGTATTTATTGGCTAAATTATGCTAAATCTAGTTATAAATATGGTACCTGATATTTTCAAAGTGTAATATAATCAAAACTAGACGGTAAAAGTATTTCATATTTTACAAGATCAACCAATATACTTTTTTAAAAATTTATGAAAACTTTGAAAACAGGCACTCATTTGGGTAAATTTTAAGAATTTTTTAAATTAGGCTCCGTAAGTAGAAAAATGGTCAGACACGTGGTAAAAATGGGTGGGGTAGAGTAACATTTTTATACAGATTTCATAAATTTTAAGTAGAAACCATAATTTTGCTTATGTGGATTGTTAGCTGAATGGTACTATTTGTTTCTAACTAAAAATTAATGAGAAAACATTTTTCATTAGAAAGTAATAGCAGATTATTTAAAGGTTCCTCATTTCTAAAAAGGGCCCTCATAACATCCTAGCTTGAGTTCAGAAAAGTGGCCATAACTTGATTTCCGTACGGTAAACTTTGTTTAAATTTTGCATACAGATGTACTTTAAGGTATACATCTGACCTATGATGTCAATTTTTTAGTTCCTTATAGTGCCCATTAGGGTCCTAATACCTTAAGTCAAGCCTATGCGAGGCTTTCAAACTACTAACCGCGTTGTAAACTCATAATTACGCCATCGCTTTAACATGTGATAAGTTCATTTACGGAAAATGGGCAAAATATACATTTCTGTTGAGGGAATGACTATTTTGTGGGGACAATTTTTAAAGACCATGTAAAAACGAAAACTTGACCTGAAGCACATACAGACAATACAAAGGTATAAAATGTTCAAGACCACACAGTTAAGTGTTAAAAAGGAAATATACACATTTGTGTTATGAATTGTTTTTAAATAACCCCATGCATAGGGCCATTCAATATTTTACACCACCGCATGTTCAAAAGTCAGAGTAGCACAAAATGAAAAACAAAATTGTGCCAAAAGAAACCCGCGTAAAAATGTTCGGTACTTATCTAGAACATTGACATATAATCACGAAATGAGAAGTTATGATATATTAATAATTCGAAAAAGGAAATTTTCAAGGAACTTGCAATACGTCATCTGTAAATCCCCGTATAAAAATAAAGGCTTGTGAAAAAAAAAAGAAAATATAAACTTTATATAAGATTTTTTTATTTTGACTTTTTAATTTTTTTACCAAATTATTATTTAATGTTTAAAAAATAGAAAAATAAAATTATTTAATGTATGTATTATTTAGATATCTATATTACCATATGAAATTTATTTGCATTGAATAAAATTTTCTTTTTCCTTTAAATTAATATAATTGTAAAACGTGCTCTTCTTTTGGAGGAAATAAAGATATTATTATTATTATTATTATTATTATTAATATTATTATTATTATTATTATTATTAAGCAAATAAAGAAAACGATGTGGTCGATTTTCACTAAACAAATTAGTTAACCTCCATGACTGACAACTTATAACTAAGTTAACCTTGAATGACAGCTAATAACTATCAACAAAATTAACTTTGATTGACAACTGATAAGTAAGTTTACCTTGAATGACCACTGATAACTTGCAGGTAAATTAACCTATATTGACCACTGATAACATACATAGCAGTTTACCTTGACAAACAACATGAGCGTAACTCCCATAGCAACGAGCAGAAGCATTGACAGGGCCAACATGGTCGAGTAGGCAACAACGTTACTAACGCATTCAACCTTGACTTCTTCCTTGGCTGCAAAAAGGAATTACTAAATACATTGGTAATAACAACGACAAACGATCTTAAAAGATTTTCCTTTACCTTTCTTAAGTCCTGTGAACGTTGCCTTTACCTCGCTGATCTTTATTATTGTTGTTTTTTTCTTAACCGTCTGCATGTTATTAAGAGTACACAGTTAAGAAAAAAGGATTTAACTCAAAACAATGTATGAACAGTGCATCTAGACGCATATTTTAAGCATTTAATCATTCAAGCGCATTGTCCCGTAAAGACCCGATTACAGTATTTAGTGTGATGCTCCAGCACAATTTTAGCCTCACAAGAGAAAAAAAAAGAAGACAGATTTGTTGGCTACGAGTTAGAAATGTTTGAAACCAAACGTAGTATAGAAATGGACCAATATTATTATTCTTTTATTGTTGACTTGAAGAAAATAATTTTTCTGTTGATAAAGTTTTAACAGAGTACCTTTAGTCGTACCCGGTGACAGGCAGGTATGACAGACTCTAGCTTTCACGTATCCGGTGACAGATTGGTATGACAGAGTAGCTTTTAAGTACCCGGTGACAGACGGGTATCACATAATCTAGCTTTACGTACACGGTAACAGACGGGTATGACAGACTAGCTTTCCGTATACGGTAACACACATGTATCACATAATTAAGCTTTTAACATACCTTGAGGCGGTCTCGCGAGTTTTACATTGGCAGTAACGGTAATAGGCGGGTATGGATCTGTGGTCTTGTTAACGTCTCTTCTTCTTCGTGCAGTGTAGTCGACATTTGGATGGTTTGCACACACCTATATATGTATTAAATGCTTTCAGTTTCATAGACTTTGTATTAGATAAGTAACCATAGCTACTGTTGCATGCAAAAATTAAAATATTAACTTATAGATATTAATCATCTTTAATCGCTATATTCTCCTCTCCCCTAACACCGCCTCTCTTAAACACCGCCCCTCCTTGACATCGACCCTCTTCAGTACTACCACAAGCAATTTTTATTTCCCATCGGTTTATAATAATTTGAACCAGTTGTCTTGCCTATGAATGTTTTTTGGCTCGTTACAGTGTTTAACATTTTGAGTACTGTACTCAGACTTCAGTGTAGCTTTATTTTTTTTCTTTGCGCTTATGTTTTATATTTCTCTAGTATGTCGTTACTTACAATAAATAATCATGAAAAACAGTGAGAATTGGAAATCTATAAGGTCGTCTATTACGGCCAAGTAAACAAGTCATACGAGTGCCATATAAAGGTAAACAACTCTTGCAAACATGTTTTAAAACACGTATCAGTTGTTTCCCTTATTTTAATAATTTAATAAGTTATTAACTTGTCCAATATACGATCATAGAGGGCACAATGCTTAAATTAAATCGCGCTTCTTTAAGATTTAGTGAATGAATATGTTTTTGCAAAGAAAATAGTATAAAATTATTAAGAAACTATTAAAATGAAGTGCCCCAAAGCCAAACAATATATATGTTTAGTAGATTTCTGTAATATAGCAATTGATAACATTATAAAATTTCAGACTGGTATTAAAAAATCACGGAAAAAAAAGAATAAATAAAACATTTTCTTATATACTTACATAAATATTTTTAGAAATATTTATGAAATAAAATATGTATTCTCATTTTCCGTATTTTCACTGTTAAAAAATATTTTTCACTGTAATGAAACATATTTTCCGTATCTACACTGGTGTCTTGCCGGACAATTCAGCTAATAAACAAAATTTAAAGGAAAGTTTTTCAAATGATAATGCCAAAAATGGAGAAAATTCAAGTTGTTCTTAGAATACAAGATTTATAGGAGCCTATTTATTTCATATGTAAACGTAGAAATTGAGAGCTTTCAAAAACTGAAAGCGATATTGAAACAGAGGATTTATCAACATATTCAAAAATACGCGAAATGTGTTCAAATAGGCGAAAATAAATAAAATGTAGAAATAAAATAGGCAGGGTGTGGCAAAAATAAGGGACTTTGAAGCAAAAAGATGGAATGTGGTTTGGTGACAAAATATCGAAAGAAAAGAGAGACGGAATGTGTCGACCTCAGTGTAGGCAACTCGTTATTGCACAGTCATGACACGCCTCATTATTGTGAACATTTGTTCTAAGTATTTACAAAATACCTTAATCTATGAAGAAGTTATAGACCGGACACAAAATATACCCTATAGCAGACTATGCTAATCTTTGACTTTTAGGTGTGACCTTGACCTTGGAGGTAGGGGTGCAGGTGTTGCGCATGGCACATCATCTTATTATTGTGACTATTTGTGCCGAGTATTTTCAAAATCCATTGATCTATGAAGAAGTTATAGACCTGACATAAGATATATCATCTTTAACAGACTATGTTAATTTTTTTAACTATAAGTGTAACCTTGACCTTTAAGGTAGGTGACCGGGTTGTTGCGCATGACACATTGTCTCATTTTTTTTGACAAGTATTTACAAAATACCTTTAAAGATAAGAAAATTATGGACCGGACACGACATATACCCTCATTATAGACAATGTTGACATTGAATGAGCAAGTACGACCCTTTACCCTGGGGATAGGCGTTGGTTAAACGCATAAAACATCTTTATATAAAAACATTTTTGCAAGTTAAATTTTTAAATTCCCTTTTATAAATGAAAGTATGGACCGAACGGGAAGCGTTACGGACGGATTGACAGACGAACGGAGCCTATTTCTATATCCCCATTTTGTCTTTTGCAGAAACAAAAAGTAAAAAAATGCAACTTGTTGACATTAACTTGGATTTCTTTATAATTGTATATCAGTTGATATATTAAATCAAAAATGGTTGTCAGACTTATTTTCAATCATAACTGTACCAAAACTTGGTTAATTTTCTTTTGGATATCAAATATATACATTCGATTTAACTTTCCAAATTTACATGCGAAGCCACGTGGTAAAACTACTTTCATTCCGTATTAATTCCGATTTTATTATGAATAATAGAAGAGGATGTTCAGATTGCGAAAAAAATAGATAGAATTTTGAGAGAAAAAATAGGCAGATGAGGACAAAATAGAATGACCGAAGAAAAAATAAGCACAATGGGTCGAAAAAAAAAAACGAAATGTGGCGAAATTAGACGGAATGAGGCGGATGTAAAACTTACATCCCAGCATTTTGACGATGTTTTAAAGTCTTGGTTTCGGCAAAACTTGACCTTACATCTGAAGTACACATGATCATTTCCCCCTACCAGCCATTTAGCTGCGTCAAACTTCCCTGACAACTGTACAAAATTATAGGTTCCCGTGGTGGTGTCCGAGATTATACCGAGAGCGTCTGCTCCGTCTTTTGAGGCTACTTTAAATCCTTCTGACAAATAAAATGCTTTGCCACTTTGCAATGTCCCTGCTATGCATCTATAAATAGAATATCGCATCAAACCGAAGTAACATATTATTCAAAATGAGTTTTCCAAAACAATGTCAGTTGGAAAAATCGGGACTTTATTCAACGTTGGTATATAGATTGTTATGTACTTCATTTTGAGAATATCTAATGTTATTATTTACATTGTATACGAGACACCTGTCTGCCTTCTGGTTAAATTTAGAAATTTCGTCCATAAACTGTTGTCAAAAAGTCATGCAGATTCGCCACTTTGTTCAAACACGCGATACGTGAGGGGAGGCGGGGGGGGGGGCAGGGGGGATACCGATCTTTCACTCCTTTCTGTCCTACGAGTGCAATGTGAGAGTTTTGTTTACCCACCAAAATGATGGATGGTGGTTGTAATAGTTTTGATAAAATCAAATAAGCCGGGATTTTAATCATTATTTAAAAGTTTAAGAATCGATGCCCCCGTTCCAACGAAGTTTATGGCAATTGGTACGACTTGCAGGGAAAAAAATAAATCAATTTATTATTTTATTGTATTAGAGGTGTGTTCAACGTCTGTACGCGTCTGTTATTATAATAAATGTACAAGTCATTGTCAACGAATTCATATATGAAAAAGAGGTTTACCCAGTTGTTGCATCGGTTAATCGAATCACTCTGTTTGTACCAGTAGAAAGAAAATCAGCATTATTCGACGCCACGCAATCATACGTGTAGAGTCCATAGGCATGTACTTTATCTGAAAACGAAAGAACATTTTATATAATTGTCAGCGTCATGTGATTTAAAATGGCTGACGAGGATATAAAACATGGAGAACAGTAGGATCATATGATCTAAAATGGTTAACGAGGATAGAAAAACATGGACAGCAGTAGGTTCTTGTGATCTAAAATTGCGGCATATGATAGAAAAACGTGGAGATCAGTAGGATTATGTTATATAAAATGGCGGACGAAGATAGACAGTAGGGTCATAAGATTTAAAATGATGGACGAGGAAAGAAAAACATGGAGAACAGTAGGATCATTTGATCAAAAAGGCGGACGAGGATAGAAAAACATGGAGATCAGTATGATCACGTGATCTCAAATGGCTGACGACGATAGAAGACATGGACACCAGTAGGATCATATGATCTAAACTGGTGACGAGGATAGAAAAACATGGCGAACAGTAGGATCATATGATCTAAACTTGTGACGAGGATAGAAAAACATGGAGAACAGTATGATCACGTGATCTCAAATGGCTGACGACGTTAGAAGACATGGACACCAGTAGGATCATATGATCTAAACTGCTGACGAGGATAGAAAAACATGAAGAACAGTAGGATCATTTGATCTAAAATAGATAACGAGGATAGAAAAACATGGACAGCAGTAGGTTCTTGTGATCTAAAATTGCGGCATATGATAGAAAAACGTGGAGATCAGTAGGATCATGTTATCTAAAATGGCGGACGAAGATAGACAGTAGGGCCATAAGATCTAAAGTGATGGACGAGGAAAGAAAAACATGGAGATCAGTAGGATCATGTTATCTAAAATGGCGGACGAATATAGACAGTAGGGTCATAAGATCTAAAATGATGGACGAGGATAGAAAAAAACATGGAGAACAGTAGGATCATGTGATCTAAAATGGTGGAAGAGGATAGAAAGACATGGACAGCAGTAGATTCTTGTGATCTAAAATTGCGGTATAGGATAGAAAAACATGGAGACCTGTAGGATCATGTTATCTAAAATGGCGGACGAGGATAGAAAAACAAGAAGAATAGAATAATAAGATTTAAAATGGCAGACTAAGATAGAAAAACGTGGAGACCAGTAGGGTCATGTGATCTGAAATGGAGGACGAGAATTGAAAAACATGAAGAACAGTAGGATCATGTTATCTTAAATCGCGGACGAGGATAGACAGTAGAGTCATGCGATCTAAAATGGAGGACGAGGATAGAAAAAACAAAGAGACCAGTAGGATCATAAGATCTTAAATGGTGACGAGGATAGAAAAACATTGAAGAACAGTAGAATCATGTGATCTAAAATGGCGGACGAGGATAGAAAAACATGGAGAACAGTAGGATCATGTGATCTAAAATGACGGACGAGGATAGACAGTAGGGTCATGCGATTCAAAATGGCGGATGAGGATAGAAAAACATGTAGAACAGTAGGATCATCTGATCTCAAATGGCGGACGAGGATAGAAAAAAAAGTAGAACAGAAGGGTCAAGTGATCTAAAGTGGCCGACTAGGATAGATAAACATGGAGTCCAGTAGGATCATGTGATCTGTAATGGTGGATTAGGGTAGACAACATGGACAGCAGTAGCTTCATGTGATCTAAAATTGCGGCATACGGGCATAGGATAGAAAAACATGAAGCATAGTAGGGTCGTGTGAACTTAAAAGGCGGACTAGGATAGAAAAACATGGATACCAGTAGGATCATTTGATCTTAAATGGCGGACGAGGATATAAAAAACATGGAGACCAGTAGGATCATGTGATCTAAAATGGAGGACGAGGATAAAAAAACATGGAGACCATTAGGATTATGTGATCTAAAATGGCGGACGAGGATAGAAAAACATGGAGAACAGTATGATCATGTGATCTAAAATGACGGACGACAATAAAAGCCATGGACACCAGTAGGATCATGTGATCTTAAAAGGTGACAAGGATAGAAAAACATGGCGAACAGTAGTGTCATGAGATCTACATGACGGACGAGGATAAAAAACATGGAGACCAGTAGGATCATGTGATCAAAAATGGTGGACGACGATAGAAAAACATGGACAGCAGTAGGTTCTTGTGATCTAAAATTGCGGCATATGATAGGAAAACGTGGAGAACAGTAGGATTATGTTATCTAAAATGTCGGACGAAGATAGACAGTAGGGTCATAAGATCTAAAATGATGGATGAGGATACAAAAACATGGAGAACAGTAGGATCATATGATCTCACGTGATATTGGTCAATTATATTGACAATTTTAATGTAAGAATGCACTGATTTACAGCTAAAATATGCGAAAGTACAACATTATTATTTTTAATGTGCATACATATATTTCACCATTTGTGGTCACATGGCAACCTGTAGCATGTACACCCTGTTTCGTACAATCTTAACAGACCACTTAAATTAAGATTTTGAATATTTTGCCGAATATCAATAATCTCTATCTCGGAAATGGCCGAAAAGTTACGAATAATATTGTTATACCATACCTATTGGAAGAGTTGTACCGTAGTCCAGAGCGACACCAAGGAACAGATCTTGACCTAGATACACCGTCTTTCCGTTGGGAATCTTCGACTGAACAGTAGCCTGGTAGTAACGGGAATTGCTGATAAACATCTCTACGTACCGGCTCGATGCAGCCGGCAAATTATATTCTACAACACCACTAAAATAAATAAGATTATATGGAAGATCAGTTGAGACATTTCAACTTCATGAATTCCCGATTTCATGTTCGGAAATTCGCCATTGTAACACGTGAATACACAATTTCAACACACGGTATTCAAGACATTACCATTTAAGAATCATGAATTCACACGATTTCAACTTCGCGAATTCAATGTTTCAACTTAACGAATTCAACTTCGTGCATTTACGATTTCAACTTCACGATTTCAATGGCTGCCACTTTTTAAAGGGAGATAATAATGGCAGTCGATATTTACAGACGGAGATGTATGTAATCTACGGTAATAATTAAAAAAAACTGGTGTCGGTATTTTCAGGAGGAATAATAATGGCAGCAATATATTGATGACTTTCAAATAAACAAACGAGTTATAATCGATAATGGTTGTCTGGATAATCAAGGGAGATAACAATGTCTTGATAGAAATGGCTGACAAAATCATGACGAATGTTTATTCTAGGGAGAATACAATATATGCCTGTTTTAAAGAGGGAAGTAACAATGAAGTTGAATGAATGTAATTTTACTAAGGGATGTAACCATTCATACTCACTTAGTATCCACATTAACAATGGCCTCCTTTGGCAACACGTTGCAAGTGGCTTTGAGATAAAAATCTCCAGCTCTCTCTAATAGAGGTTCTGTTTGATCATACACTCTTGCCACAAACTCGAGTGTGGCAGGCGGCTGCAAAATTTATGTTCTTACATATATTTATTAGAATAAGCATATAATAATCAGAGTGCTAAAAGTAATGACAAAAGTTTTGCAAGATTATTTAGAAACATATCACAGTTCTCGCTCTGTGGATTATTACTGAGGGATTAAGTATGAATGCCTTATGTAGTACTGAATGAGGTGTGGAAATGAGCTGGCATGGCCTTATCCTAGAAAGACAAAGGATTTGTGCGCGTTATTAATCAATACAGTAGTATCTAGTATATTTATGAAATTCCAAAAAATGATGGGAGTATATTCTTCTTCTTCTTTCGTATTTTACCTTGGATCAATTAAGTCTTGCTTTCATTTCCCAACTAAAAACAACCTTATCAAATTCATATTGTGCCTCTGTCAATATTAATGAAAAACGGTGTGAAATAAAGATGTCAGTACAATACTGATTATGTTGCATTCCAGCAGTATAACCTTTAAGACTCAGCTAGCGCATCATCCAATATAGATTTTCTGTGTACTTATAAGTAAAATAAAAGTTGTGTAATCAACAATGTATTATAACTATTTTTTACTTAAAAATCTTAAGTGTTTAGATGAATGAAATTGAAATATAGTTCAATAAATTCTTATCCAAAGCTGTGATATCTATATACATATGAAACTCCTTTATACCTCTGGCATTTATATACATATTAAATTGCTAACACCTGCGGTATTTATATACATACAAACTAGCTTACGCCTGTGGTATTTATATAACATACAAAACTTGTTTACACCTGCGATATCTATATATAAATATATGATACTAGCTTACACCTGGAGTATTTATATACATGCGGAACTCGCTAACACCTGCGGTATTTATATACATACGAATCTCGCTAACACCTGCGGTATTTATATACATACGAAACTCACTTTCACCTGCGGTATTAGCTTACATCTGCAGTATCTATATAGATACAAATCTCGCTTACGCCTGCGGTATTTATATACATATGAACCTCGCTTACACCTGCGGTAGATATATATATGAACATACGAAACTAGCTTAAACCTGCGGTATTTATATACATACGAAACTCGCTTACACCTGCGGTATTTATATACATGAACATACGAAACTAGCTTAAACCTGCGGTATTTATATACATACGAAACTAGCTTAAACCTGCGGTATTTATATACATATGAAACTCGCTTACACCTGCGGTACTTATATACATGAACATACGAAACTAGCTTACACCTGCGGTATTTAAATGCATATGAAACTCGCTTACACCTGCGGTATTTATATACATCTGAACCTCGCTTACACCTGCGGTAATTATATACATGAACATACGAAACTCGCTCACACCTGTGGTATTTATATACATATGAAACTCGCTTACACCTGCGGTATTTATATACATGAACATACGAAACTAGCTTACGCCTGCGGTATTTATATACATATGAAACTCGCTTACACCTGCGGTATTTATATACATGAACATACGAAACTAGCTTAAACCTGCGGTATTTATATACATACCAAACTAGCTTAAACCTGCGGTATTTATATACATATGAAACTCGCTTACACCTGCGGTATTTATATACATGAACATACGAAACTAGCTTAAACCTGCAGTATTTATATATACGAAACTAGCTTAAACCTGCGGTATCTATATACATACGAAACTAGCTTTAACCTGCGGTATTAATATACATATGAAACTACCTTAATCTGCGGTATTTATATACATACGAAACTCGCTTACACCTGCGGTATTCATATACATGAACATACGAAACTAGCTTAAACCTGCGGTATTTATATACATACGAAACCAGCTTAAACCTGCGGTATTTATATACATATGAAACTAGCTTACACATGCGGTATTTATATACATATGAACCTCGCTTACACTTGCGGTATTTATATACATGAACATACGAAACTAGCTTAAACCTGCGGTATTTATATACATACGAAACTAGCTTAAACCTGTGGTATTTATATACATATGAAACTAGCTTACACCTGCGGTATTTATATACATATGAACTTCGCTTACACATGCGGTATATATATACATGAACATACGAAACTAGCTTAAACCTGTGGTATTTATATACATATGAACCTCGCTTACACCTGTTGTATTTATATACATGAACATACGAAACTAGCTTACACCTGCGGTATTTATATACATATGAAACTCGCTTAAACCTGCTATATTTATATATATGAACATACGAAACTAGCTTAAACCTGCGGTATTTTATATACATACGAAACTAGCTTAAACCTGTGGTATTTATATACATATGAAAACTCGCTTACACCTGCGGTATTTATATATATGAACATACGAAACTAGCTTACACCTGCGGTATTATATACATATGAAACAGGCTTACACCTGCGGTATTTATATACATAAACATACGAAAACTCGCTTACACCTGCGGTATTTATATACATACGAAACTCGCTTTACACCTGCGGTATTTATATACATGAACATACGAAACTAGCTTACACCTGCGGTATTTATATACATATGAAAACCGCTTACACCTGCGGTATTTATATACATGAACATACGAAACTAGCTTAAACTTGCGGTATTTATATACATACGAAACTAGCTTAAACCTGCGGTATTTATATACATACGAAACTCGCTTACACCTGCGGTATTTATATACATACGAAACTCGCTTACACCTGCGGTATTTATATACATACGAAACTCGCTTGCACCTGCGGTATTTATATACATACGAAACTCGCTTACACCTGCGGTATTTATATACATATGAAACTAGCTTAAACCTGCGGTATTTATATACATATGAACCTCGCTTACACCTGTGGTATTTATATACATGAACATACGAAACTAGCTTAAACTGTGGTATTTATATACATACGAAACTAGCTTAAACCTGCGGTATTTATATACATATGAAACTCGCTTACACCTGCGGTATTTATATACATGAACATACGAAACTAGCTTACACCTGCAGAATATATATAATTATGAAACTCGCTTACACCTGCGGTATTTATATACATGAACATACGAAACTAGCTTAAACCTGCGGTATTTATATACATACGAAACTAGCTTAAACCTGCGGTATTTATATACATACGAAACTCGCTTACATCTGCAGTATTTATATACATACGAAACTCGCTTACACCTGCGGTATTTATATACATACGAAGCTCGCTTACAACTGCGGTATTTTATATACATACGAAACTAGCTTACACCTGCGGTATTTATATACATACGAAACTCGCTTACACCTGCGGTATTTATATCCATACGAAGCTCGCTTACACCTGCGGTATTTATATACATACGAAGCTCGCTTACACCTGCGGTATTTTTATACATACGAAACTCGCTTACACCTGCGGTATTTATTTACATACGAAACTAGCTTAAACCTGCGGTATTTATATACATACGAAGCTCGCTTACACCTGCGGTATTTGTATACATACGAAACTCGCTTACACCTGCGGTATTTATATACATACGAAGCTCGCTTACACCTGCGGTATTTATATACATACGAAGCTCGCTTACACCTGCGGTATTTTTATACATACGAAAACTCGCTTACACCTGCGGTATTTATTTACATACGAAACTAGCTTAAACCTGCGGTATTTATATACATACGAAGCTCGCTTACACCTGCGCGTATTTGTATACATACGAAACTCGCTTACACCTGCGGTATTATTATACATACGAAACTCGCTTACACCTGCGGTATTTATATACATACGAAACTCGCTTACACCTGCGGTATTTATATACATACGAAGCTCGCTTACAACTGCGGTATTTATATACATACGAAACTAGCTTACACCTGCGGTATTTATATACATACGAAACTCGCTTACACCTGCGGTATTTATATCCATACGAAGCTCGCTTACACCTGCGGTATTTATATACATACGAAGCTCGCTTACACCTGCGGTATTTTTATACATACGAAACTCGCTTACACCTGCGGTATTTATTTACATACGAAACTAGCTTAAACCTGCGGTATTTATATACATACGAAGCTCGCTTACACCCTGCGGTATTGTATACATACGAAACTCGCTTACACCTGCGGTATTATATATACATACGAAGCTCGCTTACACCTGCGGTATTTATATACATACGAAACTCGCTTACACCTTCGGTATTTATATACATACGACACTCGCTTACACCTGCGGTATTTATATACATACGAAACTCGCTTACACCTGCGGTATTTATATATATACGAAACTCGCTTACACCTGCGGTATAGCCCCAGTCACAAGTATTGGGGTCATTGTTGGTGAATACAGCCTTGTATTTGTCGGTGGTCTCGGGTATTAAAGAAAATGTTGACGCACAAACAGCATCTCCACTTTCTGACACTGTGTTAATGGAAAACTTGGCTCGGTCTAGAAATTTCATGGCCGTTTGAGTTTTATGCGGTGCATGCAACAAGTTTACGTTAACTTCATATCCAGAGTCAGTGTCCCTACAGTATACCAACTCTGAAATAAAATGCGAATATATGATAATTCATAGTTATATTACTGAAGTCCAAAAGCCCAAAAACATAATATTTGATTTCTTTTTTTTTACATAAGGTCACTTAAAACAAAAAGACATGTAAAGGATAATTAAGAAACATACGCAGAAATAAATTGAAAATTGTATTTGATTCTATTATTTTACGTGATCTTACGTATGTGTTCTCTAATCAAATGGAGTATAATATTCTGCACTTATAAAAAGGATGTCCAAAAACACTTAACTTCAGGGCAGATAAGGCTGTTCCTTTAATGCATCGAATGCATGTATCATGCATATCTACATTTTGCAAATTCAAAATAAATAAATTCGTATTTAAAGTACAATTTGTAGATATGCCACACTAAAATAATTGTATCAGCTGTCGAATGAAATTGGTGCCCTTAAGGTGGAGAAACAGCCGGACAGATCCATTACCCTAAGCAAACATATATTTTTACTCGTCCATAAGACGTTTACGTGTATAAGACGCACTTACCTAGACACGTGTCTTGGAGATTACGTGGAGGACGACAAGTCATCTTGAAGTTCATTGTATTATCTGTTTGAATATCTCTATCTGAATAACATAATCAAAATTATGTTAAATAAATTCTGAATGAACTATGCTCTAAACCTAAATTTGCACTCAGATATATATCATGACATCAATAACAACTCCTTTGATATAGTTGTGTACTTAACAACCCGGCGGGGCATCATTCATTCAGCGAAACTGCTTCAAAGAATCAAAATTTCACCTTAAATTGGTGATTTTAAGCGTGTGAAGTTGCAATTTCAACTTAACGAAGTATCGATGTTAATTCGTGAGAAAGAAGTCATGAATTAATAAACTTGAACATTGAAAACTGGATTTTTTTAACTTGACATCGCGAGCTTAAGACGTTGAAATTGTGTGAACGTGAAGACATGAAGTTAAAGCGTGACATCACGAAGTTGAAATGAGTACTGTAAACAGTAAATTTATGAAATTAAAATTGTGAACACATGAAACTGAAATACTGAATAAAGTTGAACTTAAGATTGTTAAAATATATATTAATGAAGTAATGAATTGAATGTAAATTCAAGAAGTTAAAAATAAATTTATGAAATATATAATTATATATATTTTCAATAAAGTTTGTAACACATTTTGTAGATGCGCGATGACGTAGTATCCTGCCACTGAGACTGTCACATTGCAGACCGTGATATTGCAAGTTACATTATTATAAATTTATTAGTTCAGCCTATCGTTTTTGCATTGGTGTCACGCGTGAAAAGTCCAAAAAGTATGCATCACGTAAAGACAATTTTACTTAAGTCAGTCGCCGTCAATGTGAAAAATATTAATGTACATATTAGATTACTTACTACATTCGGCGTTAAAGTCCGCTTTGCTTTTTCCACAAGCATCTGCCACTAAAACAGAAATGAATGGTTGAATGAATAGTCAATTATTGCACACTTAAATAATTTCTGATCTGATATCATATAAATTCTTATGCTACTTAATATATACTAGATATGAAGCTGAGGGTCTTTTGATTTCAGTTTGGGATGCAAGTTTATCTCAAAGGACGTGCTGTCGCTTAATGGAGGGCAGCAACCAAGTATAAACCTCAGACTGTAGTTTTTATTTTCTATTTTCCTTCAAACCATTCATGTATTTTCATTAACGAAGTGTGAAAGGTTTTAAATGTTGATTTACTGTTTTATCAATTTAAATTAAGAGCGAATTTAGCCCTTAATGAGTTTTACACTGATTTTGTTCTAGAGAAGAGGATGACATCCCTATTTGAAGATTATAGACCATGTAGCGTGTTTACCAAATTTGTTAAATTGTTTGGATTTTTTGGTTTGTTTTTAGGAGTTTCTTGTTTTTATTTCTATCTTTTTTACAGTTTTAGACTTAATACCGTATGCATGACCCGTGAGTATCAAAGACAGCTTGACAGCGCCTTCTCATACCCCCTATTAGGCTTCTCATAGTTCGAACCGGTATGGCTGTCCATTTTTGGACCAACATGACTCCGAGCTCCTTGATGGTTCTGGATTACAGCTGACAAGCTGAAATTCTATCCTCCAGCTCATTCCACATGTGTTCTATTGGATGTAAGTCAAGTGAGCAAGCCGGACAGCCTATGCGCTCAATAGACTCCCTCTCTATGTAGGCCTTGACCAACCTGGCCGTATGGGGGCGAGCATTATCGTCCATTAGAATGAATTGATCGCCGACTGTTCAAGCATAGAACCTAGCCTGCTTGTCTAAGATGTCGTCTATGTATCGCTGACCTATCAGTTTGCCTCTCTTTAGCACAACAAGACTCCAGCACGCCTATCTTTGAAGTCTAGGCAGAACCTGGACTCATAAGTGAACAGAACGTGTCTCCAGTGTTGCATGGTCCACCATGTATGCTTCATGGTCCATTCCAAAAGGGACTGGCTATATCAACGCGTCAAGGGGGTATGTATACAAGGTCTTCTCGACCGCAAATTACCTTCATGTAGTCTTCTACGTACCGTCTGCGTGGAAACACGGACCCTTGCAACATTGGCAATGTCATTTCGAAAAGAAGTTGCTGTCGGAAACCTGCTTCTTTTAAATGTCGCTTTATGTTAGCAATCGCAACTTCGAAGTAACAGATGTAAGAAATGTAAGCCACTGAATGACAATAGGCCGGTAATGTCGCCGTATAACAAAAGACATATGATTGTACACCCCATCAAAACATGAAAATATTAGTGTACATGCTTTCCATGCTACTTAGAGTCGTAACGGATTTAGAGTCAACACGAATTCGTGTCATGGGACTATCTCAAAACATTGCTGAATCAGAATGTTCAAAAATTGGAAAGAAATCTGTTTCATATTGGTGATTATATAAAAATTACCTTATGGTGCTTAGCAAAAGATGAGTAGCATATTTGTCCTGTATTGGTAATGTTTTTTAACCGTTTCATAAAAATAATTCGGTAATCACATTCGAACAAAGAACACGAAAACACAGCATCGCAATATTATCGCGAGAAATTACAAATAACATATCCCTCAGTAGTCTTTCTTCTATAATTTTTTTCAAAGAATCCGAGTCACATGAATGCAAAACAATAATCAATGACTGAAATTTAAAACTTTACAGCATACATTATAATATACATAAACAAAATGGCGTAATCATGTGACTGAATATGTCGCCTCATTGTGTCAGAGGTCTGTGGCGAAGCAGAATTTATTATATACTTATAAATGAAATATTGAGAAATATTGATGAAATAAAATGCATATTTTCATTTTCCGTATTTTCACTGTAAAAATTTATTTTTCACTGCAGTGAAACATATTTTCCGTATTTTCACTGGTGTCTTGCCGGACTACTTTTTTTTAAATTCTGCCAGTACACAAAATTTAAGGGAAAGTCTTTCAAATTTTAATGTCAAAAAAGAAAAAATGTACATATTAATAAACAGAATATTCAAGTTTTTTCTATAAATACATGATTTATTTTCATCTTGTGGCATGGAAATTACCATATTTCACTCGTGGCTACCGCCACTCATGAAATATTTATTTTCATACCACTCGATGAAAATAAATCATGTATTTATAGAAAAAACTTGAATATCCTCTATAGCCGAGGCGATCAAATTGTATGGAATCCACATTCATTTGATAAATAAATATGGGTTCCACACTGATTTGATTGACAATATTAAATCCACACTTATTTGATTACACAATATTGAATCCACTTTTATTTCATATCCTCTGATATAAAAGTGGTGGTGACTGACTGACTTACCGTCACTGGTCATAAATGAATAGATTCCTTGTGTGTGTTCGCCACATCTGCAGTTCGACTGAGTATGTAATTTTGATCCGCTTGCAATGGTCGTTGACGTATAAGGGCATACCCCAGCGTTACTTGTAGGTGCAGCCACCGACTGACCAGATATGTAACCCTGAATGAATAAAATTATACATTTATTAGAATGTAGGTCTCTATATTCTAGGAAGGCGTATCTTTTACTTAAATGGGGCGTATCTTATCTTTTTCAATAAGGTGTGTCTTGAAAAATATACATTCTAAATCCTAGGTAAGTTACATATTAAAATAAAAGACAATGCTTGTATTCAAAATGTTGATTTAAATAAAAAAATTTACTTTTTACATTTCATTACCGTTGAGTATTGTGTTGCTGCCCCAGGAATTCCAGCCGGATCATTATAAAGAAATATTATATGGGTCTCGCCTGCATCGTTGACAGCAAGAATTCCTTGATAGTAATATCTCTACAAACACAACAACAATAAACATAAATATTGATCGGTGAAGCTGCATGCCTCCAGATGAGACAAAATAGTTCAAGGAAATCAAATTTGAGAAAAGAGTTTAAAGATTTCAGAAAAAGAAATCGGTTCAAGATTTAATCAATGATTTACATGTTATGTGCGATTATTGACTCATTTGCTGTACTCATAACCATCACTTACGCATTAAGAGCTATTTTTATATATAGTAACCATTTTAGTAGTTTGTTGTTTTGCTGTTGTTGTTTTTTTTTCTTTTTCTTTTTTATCTCCATTATTAATTTTTTCCCCGTTTTTCTTTTTTTTTAACACAAACAGTGTTACACTTATTTTCTTCAAGATAGACATTTTACTATAGATTTGTAAAAACAAGATATAGTGTGTTAAAGAATAATGAGTGTGTTTTAAACCCCGGAACATGTAACTCCTGCAATTATATTTGATAATAACATTGATTACAAAATCCTTAACAAAATCATTGACCCAATTGGGAAATTTTGTAGTATTAGACTTGACGAGTTAAGGGCAGAGCATTACTCTAGTTAATTCATATGACACAAATTCTGATAAACACAAATTTTTCATTGACAGGCTGGAGAATGATTCATATTTATTACATACACTGTACTTATAAATGAAACATTGAGAAATATTGATGAAATAAAATGCGTATTTTCATTTTCCATATTTTCACTGTAAAAATTTATTTTTCACTGCAGTGAAACATATTTTCCGTATTTTCACTGGTACCTTGCCGGACTACTTTCTTTAAAATTCTGCTAGTATACAAAATTTAAGGGAAAGTCTTTCAAATTTTAATGTCAAAAAAAAGAGAAAAATGTATATAATAAACAGAAAATTCAAGTTTTTTCTATAAATACATGATTTATTTTCATCTTGTGGCATGAAAATTACCATATTACACTCGTGGCTACCGCCACTCGTGAAAATATTTATTTTCATACCACTCGATGAAAAATAAATCATGTATTTATAGAAAAAACTTGAATATCCTCTATAGCCGAGGCGATTAAATTGTATGGAATCCACATTCATTTGATAAATAAATATGGGTTCCACACTGATTTGATTGACAATATATATTATGTCATGAAAATAATTTTGTGTTAGACCCATTAAAAGACTACTTTAACTACAAAAATATAAATAACAGGAAAGCTACAGATACGTTATTGTTTAATATAGGTCAAAGTGATACGTTTGACTCGTTTCGCATGGAGTAAACGCACGCCTCTTCAACAAGAAAAAATAGATTTTTTCTAAATTATACTTGTAATGTTTTCATTATAACAAGCGACCAATCGGACCATATTGTAACATTGAACCTAAAATTTCATGACTTTAAACATGGATAAAGTGTTGTTATTATTAAAGGACATTATCTATTTAAATTCTAAATAGACGTGTATTACTCTTTTATCTTGAACTTACATATTAAGTGGTTAAGATGATTATTTCAATATATGTATAAAAAAATTGATGAAATAAAAAATAAACAATATGCATTACCAATTTATAATGTTAACAAAAAAAAAATGAAAAAATTTTTTTTATATTTTCTTTGGGGAATTTTTTTAAAAATTTTCCCAAAAAAAATATCAATTTTTTTTAAGGAAATTTTGGTTTGGGACATCTATATCATATAGTAGTTATAGTTTTGTAGAGAAGAAAACTTATTCAAACCAAGTAAATATCTTTAAATATATAAATAATTTAGAAGCCGATTTGGCTACAGATAAAATGCCTTCGGGACTTTCAAACAGAGCTTCAAAATTTTATTGGATCCAGAGTTAAATGGATTGTTGAAGTTGAAAAACAGTTGAAAACAAAATACATTTCTAAAACTGTTAATGCAATTTAAAAGGATGACAGAACAATTGTTACAGAACAAACAGAACAAACATACAGAACAAACAGAACAAACAGCAATACTCAAAGAATTAAAAAAATCTATTTATTGCAAAAATACACAATGAAAATGACGATTCTTTTGATAATTTTATTTCAAAGATAGAAGCATCTGTACTAAATAAAACAGAATCAAATGCTTTAGAATGTGAACTCAGCTATACAGAAGGACCTTTAGTATACATAACATGAACAATAGTAAGAGTTCAGGATCTTTGGGTTTCAGTGCAGATTTTTATACAGTATTTGGAGCAAAATAGGAGTTTTTGTTGTTAGAGCTATTAATAATGCATATGAATCTGGCAAAATGTCCATCAAAATTAAAGGTAGATTTATTGGAGAAAATTCAAGACTTATATATGACATTGTGCATTATATGGAAGACAAAGAGAAACAGATATCCATGAACTTCTCCGTTTAATTGATTTAGTGAAAAAAACTTTGATTCTTTGTCCTGGTCGTTCAAGCAATTCCTTAAATCAGGGACTCAATGTATTATAGGATTTTGTGCAATTATCGAGATTAAAGGTCCATTTTTGAAAAATAAAAACAAATCAGCATTTACATGGTTAAAACAAATTAAAGGCCTTATTGTGTCAAAGGCTGCAAAATAAAAATAAAAAACAAAACAAACATAGCCGCCAACATTATTCATTTTACAGCATATTTCCAAATTCAAAGATAAATATATCAGAAGTCACACGTTAAAAAAGTTTGTTGAATCTATGTGTTAATAAGATACATAAATTAAAAAAAACAACATAAAATGAAAGATTAAGTTACTCACCGTCAGGCTGCGTTTTGTAATATCTTTCTTCCTCCGTACCTTGCCAGCCTGTTAAAAAGAATTCTTTAAAGTTTTTAATCACTCTAATTTATTCTCAAAAGAAGTGGTTACAGATATGAATTTAAATAATATTCGTAATAAAAAACCCCTTTTCAAGTTGTAACAAATTCTTATTTTATGGTCAGGGGCATATTTTCCAATTCCTACGGTGGGGGTTTCCCTTTTGGGAAAAATAGTTTATTTTTTATTTCGGTTTTTACCCGGGGATGGGGCCCATTTGGGACGATGGTAAAAACGGACGGTTTTCGAAAGACACGGGTGATAATAACACGATGGTACGATGGTGAAATCGCGAAGTCACGATGATACCATGGTAAAAAAGCGCTGTTATATCGCGTTTTCACCATCGTACCATCGCGTTTTCACCATCGTACCATGGCGTTTTCACCATCGTACCATCGCTCCATCGTGTTTTCACCATCGTATCATCGCTATTTTACCATCGTGTTTTCACCATCGTACCATCGCGCTTTCAATATCATGCCATCGCGTTTTCACCATCGTACCATTGCAATTTCATTACCTTCATGCTTTCACCATCGGACCATCGCGTTTTCACCATTATACCATCGCGATTTCAACATCGTGCCATTGCACTTTCACCATCGTGCCATTGCGATTTCACCATCGCTTCATCATTGCACCATCGCTTTTTTGAACATCGTGCTATCGTGTTTTCACCATCATACCATCGCATTTTTACCATCGTGCCACCGCGTTTTACCATCGTGCTATCGCGCTATCGCGATTTCACCGTCGTACATTGCGTTTTCATCATCGTACCATCGTGTTTTTCACCATCGTGGCCATTGCGTTTTGCACCATCGTACCATCGTGCATCGAGGGTACAGACTGTCAAAACGGAACACCGTATTTTGCACTGGTCTGTGAAGTTTCCTGAAGCCCTCCACTGTATGCCCATAAACTTTGTTTCAGTCATAACTATGAAAATTTGACATTAGAAAACCAAGTTAATTGCATGGGTCAGGGACTGTTACTGACTTCTTCTTTTTCCTTTTTTTTTTTTTTTTTTTTTTTTTTTTTGGATTTTCAGGCAAAATTGTAATAATTATTCTTCCTTCCACGCATAAACACCTCTCATGCGTGAAAATCACTACTTAATATTCGATGAAATCATGATTTTCATTGTTTCAGATTTATTCAATATAATTTTGAGCCATATTATGGAAATAGTTGACTAACTTTAATGATCTGTACAGTACGGATATATCATCGTAAACGAATGATTCTCATCAAATGAAATCACATTCTCAGATTCTGATTGTTCAGTTATGGTCCTTGACAAAATTAGAATAGACATTACCCGGGGGAAAAGTTTCAAATCGAGTGTGTGCCTATGACATTACAGCATCAGCACAATCGAATCGAATTCAAAAAAACCGAACCCTTTAACATTGCTTTATCTCATTTAAATTTAAATCAGCCAAGCTCCTACATAAATTTACCGCAACAAAAATATCCCTGAAATGTCAAATTTTAATTTCGACATTTTACATATATCTGCAATCCTTATAATGGCTCACTACGTCTTATTGTTATGGACTGTTATTTTCCTTCTAACTACGCCTTTCATATAGCGATCCTTCTTATGACGTTAATCTTATCTTACTTTTGACTTCGTGGGACTATTATTCAATCATTTGCTCCCGGCATTGCCGTATGCAAAAACGCCCGCTTTGAATTATGGGAACCAACATTTTACAAAATGGCTCCGCCTATAGCCGATAGGTTCTCATCTTCAAAGCGCAGCGGATTTGCATAAAGCAAAGCTGGGAGCCACGTTTGAATTTGCCGACAGATTTTGTAAATGGAGTGAAACGGCGAAAATCTCGATGTTTATTTCACCTGTTGCGTTGTTTATATTGACGTTGAAGTTTAAAATTGTGCATCATCATGAAGAATTATCTTCTTTGTCGAGGGACCAAAGGATTATGTGAAAATATTGAAAATGGAATAAAGTACGTGGTGATTATGACGGTAGGTGTGAGGATATTTTCCGGCGAACATTTTTATCTTGTAAATTATTATAGACGTTGAAATATGATTTTTTTTTTCAAAACGGCTTACATCAAGATATTTATATATATAATCAGTACATGTGCTGGGATTGACAAATATACATTTTCTTTGGATGTTAAAGGCGTTTTGATATCCACACCCAAAGTGTCTGTGTTTTTACCACGCCTTATATATTACATCGACCTCACAACCTTATAGCTTTAATCACGCCTTATAATTATATTACATCGACCTCGCAACCTTATAGCTTTAACCACGCCTTATAATTACATTACATCGACCTCACACAACCTTATAACTTTTAATCACGCCTTATAATTATATTACATCGACCTCACAAACCTTATAGCTTTATCCACGGCTTATAATTACATTACATCGACCTCACAACTTTAGCTTTAATCACGCCTTATAATTATTATTACAATCGACCTCACAACCTTATAGCTTTTTAACCACGCCTTATAAAATTATATTACATCGACCTCACAACCTTATAGCTTTAACCACGCCTTATAATTATTATTACATCGACCTCACAACCTTATAGCTTTATCCACGCCTTATAATTATATTACATCGACCTCACAACCTTATAGCTTTATCCACGCCCTTTATAATTATTATTACATCGACCCTTACAACCTTAAATATTGCTTAAACCAGCCTTATAATTTATTAACATCGACCTCAATCTTATAGCTTTTATCCAGGCATTAAAATTATATTAGCAAGACCTCACAACCTTATAAGCTTTATCCACGCCTTATATAATTATATTACATCGACTCACCAACCTTATAGCTTTTATCCACGCCTTATAATTATAATTACATCGACCTCACAACACTTATAGCTTTTATCCACCGCTTTTATATAATTATATTACATCGACCTTCACAAACCTTCATAGCTTTAACCACGCCTTAATAATTAATTACATCGACCTCACAAACCTTATAGCTTTAACCACGCCTTATAATTACATTACAAATCGACCTCACAACCTTATATGCTTTACCACGCCTTATAATTATATTACATCGACTCACAACCTTATAGCTTTAATCCACGCCTTTTATAATATAGTTACATCGACCTCACAACCTTATAAGCTTTAACCACGACTTATAATTACATTACATCGACCTCACAACCTTATAGCTTTACTTAATTAAACTATGCTTTATAATTATATTAACATCGACCTCACAACCTTATAGCTTATCGCACGCCTATATAATTATATTATTGCATCGACCTCACAACCTTATAGCTTTATCCACGCCTTATAATTATATTACATCGACCTCACAACCTTATAGCTTTAACCACGCCTTATAATTATATTACATCGACCTCACAACCTTATAGCTTTATCCACGCCTTATAATTATATTACATTCGACCTCACAACCTTATAGCTTTAACCACGCCTTATAATTATATTACATCGACCTCACAACCTTATAGCTTTAACCAGCCTTTTATTACATTACATCGCCTCAAAACCTATAATTACCATTATTTATTACATCGACCTCACAACCTTATAGCTTTAATTAATTCCGCCTCAAAGCCTTATAGCTTTAACCACGCCTTATATTACATTAAATCGACCTCACAAAACCTTATAGCTTATAATTACATTATCCACGCCTTATAACGCCTTTTATATTAACATCGACTCCACAACCGCTTTAAACCACGCTTATATTTTATTTACATCGCCTCAAACCTTATAGCTTTAACCACGCCTTACTAATTATATTACAAAACGACCTTACAACCTTTTTAGCTTTAAGCCCAAAAAATAATTACATGACCAAACTTATTGCTTTTAAACACGCCTTTATAAATTATTAATGATTAAACCCTTATAGTTTAAACCCCTTTTTCATTAAAAGCCCCATTTTTTATTTAAAGTTAATTTATTCAACCCAAACTTTACTTATTTCCCCCCCAAAATTATATTAACGACCTCAAATAATTTTCCAGCCAAAAAAAAAAAAATATATTAATCGCTCCAAACCTTTAAAAAAGCTTTCCAGCCTTATTAAAATTACATTACATGATACAACCTTTATTACTTTTAAACCAGGGCTTAAATTTTTAATTTCATCGCTAAAACCCCAAGCTTTTTCCAGTTTAAAAATTAAAAAACCCCACAATTATCTTTAAACCCCCCTTAATATTAATTTTAAGACCTCAAACCTTTTTGCTTTAACCCACGCTTTATCATGTATATTATACTGATCTTTCATTTATTTTTAATCGTGACAAACAAATATAGTTCTTATTTCTGTCAGTATATCATTAACCACGCCTTATTTTATCCTTACAGCTTTTAACAGACGTGAACATATAAGACCGACGGTCACTCTTAGCTTTGAATTTTTCGCTCAAATGCTTGACTTTGACATGGATTTAAAGAACTGATAAAAAGAGTGAACGTTTTGGAGAAATCTTGTCCGAATTGGATCTGGACGCGCAGGTACAGGGTCAAAGATTGAAGAACACGGACCGGTTACGAAATGGCCGTACAATATATTCGAGGCGCTCCTGCCTGGAATAGCTATGATATAAATAACCATTTACGAGGTTAGTTTATGCATTTTTCTTGATGCGAAATATTAATCACCTTTCCTGCTCTATTTCAAAATATAATTTAGGAAATATTGTACATAAGAATCCCGGTGTATATTTCAAAGGCATATCTTTTTCAGGTATGCTCAGTTTATTATTTGAAATAAAGTAATTTATTGGGCATTAGCGAGAAAGTGTACTGATTCTTCATTTTGAGCACCCCAAAAATTTCCAATACTGAAATTTAGAGAATGCCGATCTTCAAAGTAAAGTTGTGGCGGTCATGCGATAAAAAGGGAAAGAACATCAAAACATTCGGCAATCTGATTAATACTCGGGGGCTTCGCCCCTTCGTACTAATCAGATAGCCTCGTTTTTCGATGCTCTTTCTATTACTTACACACTGTATAGTTTAACTGTATTTACAAGCACATTTGTGTAGTTGAAAAAACTATTATTAACCAATTCGAAAGTGAAACAGGAATACACATATTGACTACATTAATTGCTGAAAAACCTAAGCTATCCGTAAGTTGTAATGATCATGTTATAACTACATTGTGTAAATTCTGTTAACGCAATTTAAACTGCAGTCATGTCCTATGTTAAGACTCTGTAACAGAACTTTGTTTATACTTTTATATCATAAATCTGATGCTCAAATATTATAACCTCTACAGTGGACCTCTACATTTTTTTTTTCAAATTATAGTCCTCATGTCAAAATTGACCTTTTATGTATATGGTAAAAAATAAGAAAAAATTCTTTAAATCTACATAAGCTAAAGCTTACATTCCATAACTTAACAGCCATTTATTAAAGATCCAGATACTCAATTTTTAATGGTTTAATATCATAAATATAATGCTCAAATGAATATTTATCAATAGTGTACGTTCCAAAAAGCATTATTTGTAAAGATATTAACTAATTTACATTTCATGTTGATAAAGGGAGGTAATTAGAAAACTGCAACTTATAACTTTGGTAAAACCTTCTTTGAACATATGTTTTGCGTTAATTTTGTGTTAATGTATAAAAACAGTTACAACTACTTTACATCAGCCCTTAAAGCCATACCAGTCTTTCAATTAAAGAACGATTGTCGACAATATGGAAATCAGTGATAGCATTGTAAAAGCACAACGTGCGCACGCGGATAGGTATTCCGCATTTTGACCCTGGACTGGCTGGCTCGCATGAATAGTCTCGGAGCACATTAGTCTCACGAAATGTGACCGATGTGCTCGTTAACATTTGCGACAGTTTGAAATGACACAAATTTGTTCACACCTAATAGAAAGGACACTCGAAGCACATGTGTCTCACATTTTTCCATAAAATTCTAAACAGGTAATAATTATGCCGGTCCGTTTACCGGCTACCAGTCATTGTTCTGTGTTTTCTATATTTATAATACCGTTTGTAAGTCACTTCCGGTCGATCAAAAGCGTTCTGCCTCTGCATAGGAGTCATATATTAACTTAAGGAATATCCCTGTTCTGCATGTCACAATGAAAATTTCTACCAGTGCAATATCCAGAACCCTAACACATATGCAAAGAGTCCATTCATATCGTTGTGACACGTTTCTTTCCAATGCATAAAGTTTTATAAATGATTTCAGAAATATTATAAGCATAAGCAACAACAAGGTGGTGTCTTTGGTGGCATAAAGGGGACATTGGATTTTTTATTTATTACTTGCCTAGGCGATAGCTATTACGTGGCCATGCGATACCATGACGTGCGCGCACGATAGCAATTTCGTTCTAAAGGGGTATTTATAACGTGCGAACGCAATAACTATTACGTGCGCAAGCGGATAGGTATTCCGCATTTTGACCCTGGACGGGCTGGCTCGCATGAATAGTTCGCCGCCCCGAGTGAGTGTCAAACCTACAGCGGTTAAAGGCAAGTGAATTTCAATTTTATAATTGGTGGTTCTTTGACGTCATAGCAAAATATCTAAAATGATTTTACAGTTACAAATGTGACTCTAGAAATACTTCTTAAAAGATACATGACCCCTACTTTTCTCATAATTTTATATCAGTGTTGTCATATCTCTTCAAATGACATAAGGATTTGTTCTCTGAAATGGGTCTAGCTATGTTTTGTAGCTCTTTGGAAAAATGTCAGTTTCATATAGAATATAAATTGAAAACTATTTACGAAGGATTCCCTTGTCTCGCGTCGACGTACGAGATGCGAAGCAAGACGCGAGATTCCGGCGAGACGCGGAAAAATGGTAAAATAGAGAAAATAGCAATCCTTAAAGAAAGTGCAAAGCAGCAACATTAAAAATGTTGCAGGCTCGTTTTGACTGAGCCTGATCATGGACGGTACTGCCAAATGCAAACTACCGTCCGCGCCCCCATAGCACCAACATAAGCAGAATTCAACATTTTAACATGAAAATGGTGAAATTTTGAATCTAAAAACATCCGCAGATCGTTCAAATATCACCCAGTGTCTTCCGTTTGGACATAAGTTATATTTCTTGTCTCCCTTAACAGTTATGCATGATAGCACAATGGTTAAAGCGCGATCAGTTTGTACGATGGTACGATAATGAAAACACGACGTCACGATGATGAAACTGCGATGGAACGATAGCAAAATCATCATGATGCGATGACACGATGGTGAAAATAATGTCGCGTTTTCATCATCATGCCATCGTAGTTTCATCATCGTACCATCGTATTTTCACCATCGTAGCATCTTGTTTTCACCATTTTACCATCGTTGTTTTCACTATCGCACAATAGTAGTTTTACGTTCACACCATCGTGTTTTCACCATCGTAAAATCGCGTTTCATCATCGTACCTCCGTGCCGTCGCGCTTTCACCATTGTAAATCGTGAACGGGATTCCAATGTTTCAATGTTTGCCTTCAGGTTCAGCCAATCAAATTTCTTGCATTAGATATCTTAGAATAAATAGGTTTTAAATTGAAGATTTCATAAAAAGGCAGTATCTTATTAATTCTGCACAACACCTTAAATTAGGTAATATGTCAGCCAAAAAGTTTTCATTTATCATTCCATCGGTTCAAAAAAGATGCAGAAGACACACAATTTTGATATTAATACAAAATGAGAAGTAGTTTCAATTTCCTTCCACTGTTCAGAAGATACAGACCAGAAACGAAACAGAGGGACGGGCAGACAACCAGGTGCATAGCAATATACGCCGTAATTCTTTTAAGAGTATAATTATGTTGGACCAAATGTCGTATAACGGAGGAAGAACTCACGGATGTTACATACTTTTAATATACAAATACAAACACACAAGTGAACGAGTGGAATACCAAAGCCGAACTCCTCCTTCTGACATTTGAGAATAGTATATATAATATCAACCTGTCCTAAGGACATTTTATAATGTATATAAATACACACGTTTTAGAGTTACATATATTAATCATTTTGACATAAGATCAGTCCGCATGTATCCTGCACTATAATATTCATAAATCAAAGTCATGTTCCATAGTGCACATTATGAAATAAAAACCTTAATATATGTATATACATGTTGACTTGTCATTCTTTTTTAATATAGCGTGTATGACTCATTAGCCTGTGCAACCAGCTATACGAACAAACACTAAATATCCTTAATTACTTTTTTACTTCTAACTACTTCAACTGATATAAATTTATTAATAAATATTTCACTTTATCAATTAAGAAAAGAAAAATAATGTTCTAAAATATCAAAATATTTACAATAGCTTGACATATTGACCACGTGACAATAAGAGCTTCTTTCACGTCCGACAGTGAATCCCTGTATCCATCCGCCTTACAGTCGCCAATTATGTTTGCAATTCTCTGTAAGTCGCACTTTGATTGCCCAATAGCTTTATCACCAGCGCTGAAATCCATACAAGTATATACAATAGTAATATGCTACGGCTTCTCAAAAACGCTCCCAATGGACTTAAATGCTTTTTATTTTAAGAAATCGTTAGAATATCAAAGAATAATGAAGCGCACCAAAGATTGGCTTTAGTACTTGATATGAATATAAAAATCGTTTAAATTTTTACTGCCTAATATAGTCCTGAAAACGGGATTCCTTAATGCCTCCACTCGAACTTCCAAAAAAAATAAATCCCGTTTTAATGCTTAAACCAGACACTCTACTCGCTCACGAAAAGTAGGCCAACAAACCCAGACTCACGTCGCTTCTTTTATACTGTTTAAATGTGTTCAGAATTTTGACTTCTGATAAACGTTTATCTTTTACGGCGTCAGTTTGACGTCAATCTATAAGTGAAATGATATACATGTACTTCGTAACGGAACAAAATTTTCGACCATTTAATGTACTACTGCTTAATATGAATAAACAAGCGCATGCGCATAATTATATAGTAAACACATGCTCACACGCATGCGCCAATACTTACTCTACCACAGAAGCCGCCGTCAGATGTTTGTATGTAAATTTGTACTGTAAACCGGCTTCCTCCTTGAACCAAAGTGGTGTTGCAAATGCTTGGTTGAGAATGCCAAATACTGAGGCAAAATAATAAATAAATTGAATTTGCACATTAAACATTAAACCAAATAGTCAGGTGATTTTGCTGAATCTGCACAAGTAAAAGAGGAAAGAAATTTACTTTTGAATGTTCAAATATGAAGTCGAAATAACCAGGGATTCGAAAACCCTTAAGTCAAAAGTCAGAAGTTTCAGCTACTGGACCTGAGTGGAGTCGCCCTGGTGATATAATATTCTTAAAACAAGTAAAAATGAAATTGATTTAAAGCAAACCTGCGACAAGAAGAGATTTTTTTCAAAATCAGTATAATATAGAAACGGTTGGTGTGATATGCATACACTGTTTGTTTAACCATACATCGTTTCTATGAAATGCATACATCAGTGGTATGAAATACACACAGCTTTGGTAGTAAAGTACTTCATTTCCATGCAGACGTATTCTTTGTGAACGCGTTTTGTTCTTTTTTGTTTTCTTTTTTTTTGTTTGTTTGTTTTGTTTGTTTTTTGTTTGTTTTTTTTCGTTCTGTGCGAAACAATGCAGGTCGATTACACAGATTCGTATATCCTGTATCCAGTCACTAACTAACCCTGTTACTATTTATATCCCGTTTTTGAACCGCCTCTGTGGTCGAGGGGTTAGAGTCGATGATTTCTAATCCAGTTAGCTCTCTGGCGTGGGTTCGACCCCCGGGAGATGCTTTAGTAGTTTAGCGCGGAGGAAGGTAGTCTAGTACTGGTGTAACACTTCAGGAACGATGGTTAGGAAACTACCCGCCTATATGACTGAAATACTGTTGGAAAAAGGCGTTAAATGAAACAAACAAACAAATATCCCTTTTTGAAATAAGAAATAGCCCTGTTAATATTTATATTCAGTATCGAGTCATTAACTAACCCTGTTACAATTTATATCCCGTATCGAGTCAATAACTAACCTTGTTACTATTTATATCCCGTATGAGTCAATAACTAATCCTGTAATTATTTATATCCCGTATCGAGTCACTAACTAACCTTGTAACTATTTATATCCCGTAACCAGTCACTAAGTAACCCTGTTACAATTTATATCCCGTATCGAGTCACTAACTAACCCTGTAACTATTTATATCCCGTATTGAGTCAATAACTAATCCTGCAATTATTTATATCCCGGATCGAGTCAATAACTAGCCCTGTTACTATTTAAATCCCGTATCGAGTCACTAACTAAACCCTGTTACCTTTTACACCCCGTATCTAGTCAATAACTTACCCTGTTACTATTTATATCCCGTATCTAGTCAATAACTATTTCTGTTACTATTTATTTCCTGTATTGAGTCAATAACTAACCCTGTTACTATTTATATCCCGTATCTAGTCAATAACTATTTCTTTTACTATTTGCATCCTGTACTGAGTCAATAACTAACCCTGTTACTATTTATATCCCGTATCGTGTCACTAAACTAGCCCTGTTATTATTTATATCCCGTATCCAGTCAATACCTAACTCTGTTACTCTTCATATCCCGTATCAAGTCAGTACCTATACCTGTTATTATTTACATCCCGTATCGAGTCACTTACTAACCATCTAATCATGCCAGACTGTTCATTACCTCGCTGATCACATATATATTTACTCTTCTACACACTCTGAAGTAGCGTATGTTTAATCAGATGGCCGTGAAGTACGCGGGGTAACGGGCTAGCAGTCTAGCGGGCTAACAGTGTAAACTGGGCGGGCTAGCAGTCTAGCGGTCTAGCAGTGTGAACTGGGCGGGCTGGCGGACCAGCGGGATAAACTCTAAAACTTAAACTGATTCAACATGAAAACGTTATGATACATTTCCTAGCAGTGTGAAGTGGGCCGACTAACAGTGTAGCGGGCTAGCAGTGTGAGCTGAGCGGGCTGGCAGGCCAGCGGGATAAACTACTTAATTGAATCAACATGAAAACGTTATGAAACATTTCCTAGCAGTGTGAAGTGGTCGGGCTAAAGGTGTAACGGGCGAGCAGTGTGAAATGGGCGGGCTGGCGAGCTAAACTTTAATATAAAATGTACTTAATTGAATCCTCATTAAAACCTCATGATACATTTCCTAACAGTGTGAAGTGGGCGGGCTGGCGGACCAGCGGGATATTTTTTAATACTTAATTGAATCCATATTAAAACCTCACGATACATTTCCTGGCAGTGTGAAGTGGGCGGGCCTACAGTGTAGCGAGCTAGCAGTGCGAACTTGGCGGAGCAGCGGGCTAAACTTTAATACTTAATTGAATCAACAATAAAACCTCATGATACATTTCCTAGCAGTGTGAAGTGGGCAGGCTAGCAGTGTAACGGGCTAGCAGTGTGAACTGAGCGGGTTGTCAGGCTAGTGGGATAACTGATTGAACATCAAAACGTTATGACACATTACCTGGCAGTGTGATGTGGATGGGCTAACAGTGTAGCGGGATAGCAGTGTGAACTTGGCGGACCAGCGGGATAAACTTTAATACTTAATTGAATCAACATTAAAACCTCATGATGCATTTCCTAGCAGTGTGAAGTGGGCGGGCTAACAGTGTAGCGGGCTAGCAGTGTGAACTGAGCGGACTGGCGGATCAGCGAGCTAAACTTTAATACTTAATTGAATCAATATTAAAACGTTATGATACATTTCCTAGCAGTGTGAAGTGGGCGGGCTAACAGTGTAGCGGGCTAGCAGTGTGAACTGAGCGGGCTGGCGGGCCAGCGGGCTAAACTTTAATACTTAATTGAATCAATATTAAAACGTCATGATACATTTCCTAGCAGTGTGAAGTGGGCGGGCTAACAGTGTAGCGGGCTAGCAGTGTGAACTGAGCGGGCTGGCGGGCCAGCGGGATAAACTTTAATACTTAATTGAATCAACATGAAAACGTTATGATACATTTCCTAGCAGTGTGAAGTGGGCGGGCTAACAGTGTAGCGGGCTAGCAGTGTGAACTGAGCGGGCTGGTAGGCCAGCGGGTAAAACTTTAATACTTAATTGAATCAACATGACAACGTTATGATACATTTCCTAGCGGTTTGAATTGGGCGGGCTAACAGTGTAGCGGAGCTAGCAGTGTGAACTAATTGGGCTGGCGGGCCAGTGGGCTTAACTTTAATACTTAATTGAATCAACATGAAAACGTTATGAAACCTTTCCTAGCAGTGTGAAGTGGGCGGGCTAACAGTGCAGCTGCCGAGCAGTGTGAAATGGGCGGGCTGGCGAGCTAAACTTTAATATAAAATGTACTTAATTGAATCCTCATTAAAACCTCATGATACATTTCCTAACAGTGTGAAGTGGGTGGGCTGACAGTGTAGCGGTCTAGCAGTGTGAACTGGGCGGGCTTGCGGGCCAGCGGGCTTTACTCTAAAACTTAACTGATTGAACATGAAAACGTTATGATACATTACCTGACAGTGTGAAGTGGGCGGGCGGGATGGCGGGCCTGCGGGCTAAACTTTAGTACTTAATTGAATCCACATAAAAACCTCATGATACATTTCCTAGCAGTGTGAAGTGGGCGGGCTGACAGTGTAGCGGTCTAGCAGTATGAACTGAGCGGGCTGGCGGGCCAGCGGGCTTTACTCTAAAACTTAACTGATTGAACATGAAAACGTTATGATACATTACCTGACAGTGTGAAGTGGGCGGGCGGGATGGCGGGCCTGCGGGCTAAACTTTAGTACTTAATTGAATCCACATTAAAACCTCATGATACATTTCCTAGCAGTGTGAAGTGGGCGGGCTGACAGTGTAGCGGTCTAGCAGTATGAACTGAGCGGGCCAGCGGGCTTTACTCTAAAACTTAACTGATTGAACATGAAAACGTTATGATACATTACCTGGCAGTGTAAAGTGTGTGGTCTTACAGTGTAGCGGGCTAGCAGTGTGAACTGGGCGGTCTGGCGGGCCAGCGGTCTAAACTTTAATACTTAATTGAATCCACATTAAAACCTCATGATATACTTCCTAGCAGTGTGAAGTTATCCCGCTAGACTGCTAGCCCGCCCAGTTTACACTGTTATCCCGCTAGACTGCTAGCCTGCTCAGTTCACACCGTTAGCCCGCTAGACTGCTTTCCCGTTACCCCGCGTACTTCACAACCATGTTTAATCAGTGCGTATGACTTAAGCAAACTGTATAGGCTATTAAATTGACAATTCAAACGACCATTTTGAATGTTTATCTTTCCCAATAAATTATGGAAGCCTAATATAGAATGTATATCACGTGATATATCAAATAATTAAAGAGTATTTTAAGTCGATGTGATATACGCAATGATAAAGGATGATCCAGATTTACGCCGAATTTGTTTATAATTCTGATTTTCTTCATAATATATATACCTGCACAAAGTTTGATGTTTTAAATATGCATGGGAAGAGCGAATCATGTTTGATTGTTTTAATTATTGTTTCCTTGTAAAAACATTATGTAGTGTTTGTTTTATGAACTTTTAATAAATATTGCATTTATGACTTAACAAGAAAGGGTTTTTTGTCACAAAAATATATGTCTCCCAAAACTAGGGATGGTATTGATCACTTCTGTGAATTGATGGTCGGAATCCATCTAGCAATTTGTCCTGGAAAAGCCGGAAAGGATTTTTCTATAGCTCTGACGACCATTTTGTCCAGCAAAGCAGACCTGGACGGCGATATGCATAACTTGGGATGGTACTGATCACTCTTGTGAAGTGTCATTGAAATCCTACCAGCATTTTGACCTGTGAAAGCCGGAGAAAATTGTTTATTGATAGATCTGGTGGCCATTTTTTGCAGCGAAGCGTAACGTATCGACGATATGCACACCACGGGATGGTAATGATTAATCCTGTAAAGTTTCATTGAAATTCCGCCCGGGGTTCGACATGTGAAAGTCGGACATTTTTTTCTATTTCACCTCTGCAGCGAAGCGGAACATTTCGTGGAGTTTCATTGCAATTCCACCAGCACTTTGACCTGTGAAAGCTGGACAAGCTGAATGCGGACGGACTTACAGACAAATGGACAGACGGACAGACGGCGTAGGCAAAAACAAAAGAAAAACAATAAAAACAAATAATTCCGGATCATGAACGTACTTGAACAGTTGTACAGATGTCGGATGGTGAAGATTTATAGGTATTGTGCTTTCTACGTGTTCCAACATATTTCCTGTTCGAATTTTATTGTTACTAGTAACTGACTACTTAATAAGTTTGTGATAATTTCTGATTCTGCGTGGTTTGATATATTAAATGCCAAAATACACCATTGTGTAGAAGTCTCTTTTTTTGTTTTGTTTTGTAAGAATTAATGAATCTCGAGCAAATATTTTGAAGTCTAGCGAAATCTCAAAATATCGTAATTTTAATTCAATATTTATTTGTCGTCAATTTGCATTTTCACATTGATTTTTAAGATTGTCGAAAGCTCGAAAACATGATGTAAGGTGTTGTATTTTCGCTTAATACTTTAGTCAAACCTATGTTAAATGTCACCTCACTGTAAATGTCACCATAAAAATAAAAGCCAATCTTCTATAACACTGCATTGATCAAAATAGCCTCAAAATAAAGGTCACTTGTCTGTACAGGCCAAGTAGGGTCTCTGCCTTGTATAACCCTTGTTCACAGGTTTCACTGTACATTGCAAAACAAATGAATTTATATGATGTTTGTCTTTTTACCAATCAATACTTACCGTCTGAAGTTCCATCGTACGCGGTGGTAGGGGAACCAGTATTTGAAAACAGCATCATACCATTGTCATAAATCTGAAAAAGAATAATAGAAGAAACCCTTCGAATGATTATAATGATTATAAAACATCGCTTTTTTCTACAATTTTAATGACATTAAGACAATGTTCTTGTTTTTTTCTTCAACCCTTTTGATGGGTGACCGAGCCGATGTAAATGGTTCAAACAAAACGTCGAAAAGAACAGGCTGCCAAGTGATAATAACTAACTATTTTACTAGTGATGGTGATGCTTTTGAAGTTTATACTCCTGGTCATGGCAATAAGCCACTTTGAATTAGCTACAGCTCAGTTCAGCCCCTGCATGGTTCTTGGGCAGGCTATCAAACAATGTACCTGTACTAGATTTCTTCAATTTCGCAAGAAACTGATATTAATTCTTTACACAGCAGAGAAGAGATACAGTGGGAATGACCAAAGAAAGAATTCCGAGGTCTATCACAAAGAGTACCTGCACTGTCTGGGAATCGAGCCCCGGCCTTCCGATTCAGTGTCACTCTTTTAATAGAGGGAACTGCGTATGTGCGGTGTGTGTGCGTGTGTGTGTGCGTGTGTGCGTGTGTGTGTGTGCGTGCGTGCGTGCGTGTGTGTGTCATACGCGCGGACCCCGGACATGTCACCAGTCATGTCATTAAAAAGTACTTATTATCAGAAGTAGTTGACCTAATTGACACGAACAAAATATAATATTGGTTATTTTGTTAATAATAGAATTGTGAGATGAGTTTAAAGCTTTGATTCGGTTAATAGCCAATTGTAAGTATATAAAAAGTGACTATTATGACGACTATTCGACCACGGATGTTTTTGTCGTGTTGAGAAGGCTGTTAAAAATGATAACATGACAAGGCATAACTTGTCAAACAATCTTATCTAAATCCAAATGCTTACCACGATGTTTGTCTGGTCGGTATTTGAAAATATCTTAAATGTGTTGGTAAACGTCACAGCCTCGCTTTGACCAAAAGCTGGATTTGTATCTGTGAACGTGTCAGCTTCTGAGTTATCTATTTCTACAGTGCTCGTAAATGCGTTTCTAAACAAGCCACTTTCTCGGCCATACTCGCACGCATGCGCTGTGAAGAGACAAACGCTTATTGCAACAATCCAGAACATCTGAAATGTAATAATATTACAAGTATAAGTACTTCCAAAAATGCTTGGAATCGCCGTTCATCCATGAATATAGAAATAATATTTCATTTCTTGCCAAATACCTTTATTCAATTTATTGTGTGTGATAATCATTCTGCCCTAGATGTGCTCAGTTATATTCTGATATTTTTTGTTGTTGTGGGTCAGAATGTAGGAGATATTGCCCATAAGAAAAATATCACAATAACTAAACGCGTAGTACAATTAGTTAGGATTCTTGCCTTACTTAATCAGTGCATCAATCGGCAAAAATAATAAGCTTGCGTATTTACACATTAAAAATGATGTCTGTGCACATTGTATAAATGGAATTTATGTTCTACACTCTGTCGACTGCTTTTCAATTTCTATTTTCTTAAAAGGACTATAACTGACCTGCTATATTATAGGTATAATATGATGCAATAAAAACACACATAGTATTAACCTCGCCCGGGAAAAAGCATTTATGAAGTTTTTTTCTTCAAGTGCCAGTTTTGGAAAGAAAACAAAAATCTTATAAGAAATGACATGTAGCAAAAAGCAAGCAAATATTGCAATTTGCTGCTTTTATCCTGCAAGAGACTAAAGACTGGTACTGAGTTCGTACATTGATAATGGTATTTTTCAGTTGTAGGAATAAGTAACCCGACAAAACATGACGCTTGGGCGAGTCCATAAAAGCATCCCTCATTGAAGGTTTTTTACGTCCATTTTGTTATCATGTGATATTGAATTTTTCGCTTTGATTGGCTAAAGGCAGGCGGTGTAAAGGTGTAAAGATAGAACCATTCAAATCTTGTCAAATCTTGTCAATTGTATATATCGCCGTCAAGTAACGGCGATAAAATCTTAGTGGAACTGAAATAATTGTCGACACTTCTGCAGCGTGTTATATTTCATTCACGCGGAACAGACACGCACACCTTCACCATAAACACACCAAGCCACCTCGAATGTCCCTGTCGGACGCGTTTCACCGAATAGTGCTCCAAATAATAGAAAGATTAAAAGACAAAGTACCTAAAACCTGCAGTCCAGTTAACGCACTGTACATTTATGGGTATACGATTTAACACTGACACATTTTCAATAGAAATGTCTCCAAACTATGATACAAAATTTGATGACATGCTGTATTCGGATTAATCGTTGCTTTTCGCCGGATAGTGCTCCATAATTATCTGATACAATGAAAATACTTCAATGTAAGAAGGTACAAAATCTTATAATATTAATATTAAAGAATATACATGTACATCAAAAGCTTTGTAGAATTAAATAATCGGGACTGTCAATCGACAGACAATAAAACCCCTAAAATAGACCTATTTTCCCACAAGGCAAAAATATCTCCGAATTAACATATTAAAAATGTCATATCCTTTTTTGAAGTTGGTGCCGATCTTAGTTGTGTATAACGTAGCATTTGGAAACGGGAACTAAAATTATGAAAGGCGAGGTCGGTTTTGCAAAAATTACGTATTCATCCGTCATTCATGAATTAATTTCTTGACAGCTACATTTCATTTCCTGAAATTACTAATAGAAGTGAAGTATATTGAAACTCCTTTAACTCAAAACGATAAGGTATATAATAAAAGGAAACTAATGTTATAGCAGCTTTCTGGGCCATGTATTTTGCCATTCGCAAATATCTCACTCGACCTTAGGTCGCGAAATATCAATTTTCCAACGCTGCTCGTAGCAAAATACAAAGTCTTAGAACGCAACTACAACATAATACATGTATTTCGTATTTATTCAGCAATGTGATTATGTATATACATGGTTATGCTTGAAAGTACAATGAGTAATTATTTAATAAGAAAAATGTATGTATAAACAAAACATCTGAGTTGGTTGTTGTTTAAAAGAAGGTTCCGTTCATCGCATAATTGTGAAACGTTTGACATGATCTACATGTAAGCGAATAAGAAAATCATTGAGTAACCCCTTCGTAGATAATAAAATGATATTGCAAACTCATTAAGATAGCGCAGTTTCAATATTTAAAAACTATTGTAACCCAATTTCTAACAAGAAAAAAAATAGGGCGTATTTCGCTGCAATAAAAGCGAAATGAAGACGCTTCCTATTATTTTTGATCCATTATGTCCCTATTGCAAATTCGTGACACAGGGTTTCACGTTTTCAAGTTTCAAGTTTATTAAATATATCTCAGTATTTAACATATATAGACATGACAACACATTCTAATAATATACGTAATCACAGAGGACAACTTTTATTTAAGATCTTGAAGGAATTTATAAGAAAGATAATAAAAAAATATCTATTACATAATTGGTTATTTTCATACTCATAGTTTATAGTACTGCGCATCCCGTTCTGGAGATATTTTAATCAAGTTATTTGATTGGTCAACTGATTTGTATACACGGTCCGTGTAAACTCATTATTATAATTATGTCAAGTAGGTCAGTCAGATTATGCCATAAGTGAGTAATTGTGTCACGTTTAGGCTAAAGTCAGGGAATGCGTGGATTTTGTCTGTCTCAGACTTAATCTTAAAGGTAGATTTTTTCGAACTTGGTTGTTAAATGTTGGCTTTATTTAGTTAAAATGCGGTTACTGGCAGGAATTCATAATTCTTTCAGAGTTATTGGGATAAATTCGAAACTGTGTCTGTGTAATGTGTCGTTTTTAATTTTCATTGAATAATTGGATGGATTAATTATGATAGGCGCACGGTCACCTGTTTGCATGCATAACAAAAATAAAACACTATAACTTGCTTTTTTAATGGTCTAGTCGTTTAATTGGGACGTCAGTATTAAAGAAAATATTTGTTTGAAAGTAAATATTTATCAAAATACCTAAACTACAAGAAACTCTTACCAGAGTGGAGCATGCGCGAAATTGTCACATAACCTAAGCATTCAAAATAGAAGTTCAATATTTTGTTATGAAATGTTATATCTCAAAATATATTTATTTATATATGCATGTACCAAACGATTTTATTCCAAAGACATTTTTGTTTAATCTATCTATTTAGGTATGCGAATAAGTGATTTTACATTGTTTTAAACGTGTTATAATAGTATAATTTGCCAGATTATGTGTTCTATATAAAAATAATATGATTTTAGCAAACCTTTGACTTCGAAATAGCCAGTCCTATTGCCTGTGAAAAAAAAATGCACGTTTGCTGTGAAAGTTTTAATAAAGCGATCTACCCAGCCAAGTTCGATGTTGGGTGTTGCACAAGTTTTTTCGCTTCACTGAGGCATGCAAAAAATCCTCGTTACATTTCAGCGATTTTTTTTTATTATTTGTTTTTCATAAGGGGTAAATTTAACGTCAAGTCGCTTTACAGCAAAACTATCGTTTTTGCTACTGTAAATGTATACATTTGTCAAGAGTTACATTTCCTTACATTAAGTCACATCCGAGAAGCAGACAAATTTGGTTTGTATGTAAAGATTTTGTTTTAATTATGAACACCTATGAGTAGATGTCTGAGTGATAAATACGAAATAAGTTCAAAAAACGTGTATTATTACACAATGACTCGTTAAGTGAATGCACCGGTTCTGTCCTAACGAAGCTACGTTAATAAATAACTTACGGTTCATCCAATAATAAACTTTTTGTTTGTTCCCACACAATTTAATTCGTGTTTTTTTTTTTTTTTTCGTTTTTTTTTTTTCTAAAAAATGACAGTTTAACTAATAGCATTTAAAACAGGAGATCTTGTGCAAAAAATGTAGTCATCGCCTCTCGAGATCAGTTATAACTTTTCGAGAATTCGCACAAATTATCGAGAAATGATAGCCTGCGAACCAACCAACCAGGACTGTGTACCTTTGGTTCGCTCTATCATAAACCGCTTGAAATTTATAAATACACCGAATCAAAAAGAACACGGGGACAGTTTGGTCAAAATAATAATGATAATTTCAAATGAATGTAAAGTTTGTTAACAGTGGTGGTTAAACAACCTGGGAAATCAGTTTAGACATATAGTTCCGGATAAGATCATTGAATCAGAGAATCAGACGGTAGTTTAGTCGGCTTTGGCATATTTGATTCTACGTCGGGTTGTCAATACAACGGAATATGGGACAAAAATGACAGTGTAACATATTAATAACCTTGAACTTAACGCAGTGTTCTTAGCTTTGTAAAGATTTGTGCAATTAATATTAGATTACAAAACGGCAGAAGCATACTCGACAAAAATGGGGGGCGTTATTAGTTTAAACATATTTTATTTCTCAGAGTATATATACATGTTATAATTCACAATGTACAGATGCAATTCAAATATTCTTACAAAAACAGGATTAGAATGAAAGACAACATGTCTTATGAAATTCTTCTCCTATTAAATAAATTAACAAAAGAAATATAGGAACGGTGCATATCTGCTTATCGCATTCCTGGGAAATTAACCCTTTCCCTCATGAGCATATTGTGAAAAGTGTTTTCATTGAAAAGCCTCCTGTTACAAGTTCAAACTGCTATGAAACTAGGAAAAAGGCTTCAATACTTATCAAACTTGGCACAAATGTTGACTGGACGATTGCCTTTGTAACGACATGCTAAAGCTTAAATTTCCTGTTACCATGGCAACGAGGGGACATCTCAAAATTGCCAATAATCACTATTTTGCGTTGATTTTTTTCCATCAAAAATGATTTCAAAGTGCTGCAACTTCTCAATGGATTGAGATAGAGTCAAAGGCTTCTTCGCGTTGGTTACACATTACCTTACGATCGACCTAGGGTCATTTTTAGCCACTCACAAGTCCAAAATTTTCTTGGCCCCTGATGTACCTTTATGATCGGGGCGGCGCCGAAAAGTGATCACTTTTTAGCAACATTTCCCAGACAAAAAAAAAAACAGTGTTTGGGGTCTAAATAGTTTTTTTTACTGTTTTGGGCCTCAAAGGGGTGGGGCGAAAAGCCGTCAAAACACGTCTATATGAAGTAAAGGATTAAATGATAGAGCTGACGCCCTAAGCCGACAGAAATTAACTGTTGATATGGAATGGACTTTGATATCGAATATTTATCAAAACTATAAAAATATATGGCTATTTTGATATTTATATTTTTGCTTCAATATGAAATAACAAACTAAAAAAGTATGCATCATATGGTTGGGGACTGATGCGTTTTCATTAACGTGGACAAATCTATATTCATATATTTTCCCACCTTTCAGTGTCCTTGGCTAAAGGTGACAGAAGATGGAACAAGATCAGTGCGAGAGAGTACCGGTAGTCTCAAATAAGAAATTGTCAAAATGGATAAAGAGACCTTTAGTATTAGCCTATTACTAAACATTTTAGTGAACATCGTGGAAGGTGTGCCTCAACGAGTGCTGCGTTTGTTAAAATTCAAATGCAAACAATTTTGCGAAAAGCTCGTTTGTCAAGACACTGTACTTTTAGAAGTTTTTTTATATATAAAAGACCATTATCATTAGATTCAGGATTCAGTAAAAGTCTTTAAGATAGTGTAAATACTTAAAATGTGTATATTTCATATTGTTAGATTAGACAAATAAAATTTCTTTTATGAAATTAATTTATTCTTGACATTCTGATATTTAAACAAATACACGAACCGCGAACTGTGAAAACTAATAAAATGGGATTCTGATTGGACGACAGGGGTAGCAGGATTTACAAATCAAACGAAACTTAACAAAGCTGAAGTTTGATGCTGTCTACTAGAATCACGTAACCACCTATGTCCCCCTCCCATCTCTTAAACCTGCCAGTGATTGATCATGTGACTACGTTCGTTCACTCAGGTATAGACAGGGCGTAGCAGAATTAACATCAAACTTCAAGTTTCGTTATTTGTCAATTTTAATCCAATTACCCGATGCAATATTGAATCTTACGGTTCTCACCGCACTATATTTCAGCCAATCGCTGACAGTCTGACATATTGTTATCTTGAATTGGCACCTGCACTCGGAGAAAATTACTTTAATAGAGCTTAAAATATTTTTAGTGGTAACTCCCAGCGATGCCATATTTAAAGTTGATATACGGATGTGTTAAAGTGAACCTGATGCGATGTTTGAATTTTCCCCAATTTTACATTTTTACCTGATTAAGCATTTTTTTCTATTTTATCTCCTAACGTTATTTTAGTTGGGATCATTCTTTTTAACAAACTGACTCTGTGTACCACAGTACATAATAATTATAATTTGTGCAAAAATCACATATTACGTTAAAAAAATGAAGCGAACAATACAAAATTTAGGCGTTCACTAAGAGTCACCGTTGACTGAGTAGCAACTAGCATATTTATACGCTTCGCTGATTGTTACTTTCTACCCACCCACTAATTTGAAATGAAAAAGGTACTATTTAAACATAGGTAAATAAACGACGACGACGACGACGATGATGATGATAATGGTTGCATAGTTGGTAATTTAGTGATGATGATGTAATGATAATGATATAAACAATAAAGTTGCTGAGGAAAGGTCAAACATAGGTAAATAAACGATGACCACGATGATGATGATGATGATGATGATGAAGTTGATGGTGGTGGTGAAGAGGATGATGATGATGAAGTAGAAAATGATAGTTACGATGATTATGATAATGACGATGACGATGATAATGATAATGATGATGATGATGATGATGATGATTTAATCGACCACGATAAGGAAAATGTACACAAAAAAATTAAAAATGTAATATACAAGTCAAACGCAATGAAATGTAAGTACTTATCTTATACATCATTTTACATTCAATATAGCACAAATAATATAAATCACTGTAATTAATATTATAACATAATAACAAAAACTGGAACAAAATGATGAGTTGTTGTATAAATTAAAATGAAATGATTGAGGAAAACAAAACAAAAATTGGTTGAAAAATGGCATAATAATTAACAAGTCAATTAAAACAATAATATAATAAGGGCAGCCATCTGGATATACCGAACAAATACCGGCAGAAATGTTTTTAAAAAATCATGAAATTATTAAAGGATTGAATAGAGAAATTGTTGAAAGAAAGAATAATAGATACATTTTAAAAATACTTTACGACGACTTATTTAATAAATACTTTTTTCAGTTCATTTAACATTTTTATTTGTTTTTTAATGTCACCTTTCCTACTGTACACTTAGTAAGAGACTTTAATTTAGCACTGTGACTAAGTATAAATTTTCAAACAATTTCAGTCGAAAGAAAATTATATATATTTATCACTTAATAGTTCAGGGTGTGTAAATGAATTCCAGTCACTGAGCCGTGACTGATACAGTTGAGTGGCAATAAATGTAAAATAAACTACATGTACTAGTATTTGAAATAGTTCAAAATATATGGTGGCATATTTCTGCCACCAGATAACCATATAACTAACTAGTTAATTAAGAGGTTAACTAGTTACGTAACTAGTTAACCTCATAATTAACTAGTTAGTTATCAGGTTTACTAGTTACGTAACTAGTTAACCTCTTAATTAACTAGATAGGTATCAGGTTAACTAGTTACGTAACTAGTTAACCTCTTAATTAACTAGTTAGGTATCAGGTTAACTAGTTACGTAACTAGTTAACTCTTAATTAACTAGATAGGTAACAGGTTATCTGGTGGCAGAAATATGCCACCATAAAAATAAGATTATGATTTTCAATGCAAAAGAATTTTTTTTAGTTGTCATTAAGCATTAGCCGAAAAGTCACAGTAAAGTATCGTATGCTTATATTTTTCTTTTCGTCCATGTTTTTCAACAAAGTAAAAAAAGTAAATTATGACTATCAGACAGTTCCCTGACAAGACACAAAAAACACATTCCTAGTTCGGAGTACGTAAAGTAATAACTGATAATATGCAGTTTAACCAGGTAAATATATCTCTTTAATTTTCGGCAAAAGTTTGGTTTGAAAGAAGTTTATTGATAACAAAAAAAAAGGATCGTAGATCTTCGGCATATTACGTAAGAAATGAATACAGAGAGAAAATAACGGAATTTGCCGACTTCATTCGAACACTTGAAATATTTTCAAAATATTCATAAGAATAGCATAAATCTGGAGGCACATTGCTTGAAATTTCAAAGAAATGATAACAATTAAGAAGCCGTATACAAATGAGTATTCTAAAATGACTATTTACAACTTATATACATGAATTGTACTTTTAAAGTACTGGATTATTATGCTATAAATTACACATTTAGATAAGAAATACAGTAGACATCGCGGGGAAAACCATCCCCGATATTAAGACCACTTTGGTCCAGTCAGTTTGGAGGTCTTAAGACAGGGATTTTTTAACTATAATTCAAATAAATGTTTCTTGGTACAGGCCGCATTAAAAAAGTACAGAAATATTCCGACCACTAGCTTATTCAACTAACGAATTTCATTTTGAGATTTAGGAAAATAAATCTTATAACATTATCACAAAGTTCGCTATTGAACGTTCCTGGTGGATGAAATTGAATTTTCCGTTACATTGTGCGAATTCCAGAGAAGGAGGGTTAAATTTGTCATGACCCCACAGCCTGGGACTTTAAACTACATTGTGAAACACCTATATCATTTGGATATTTTAACTGTACGTTTTTAGCGTCAATTTTGGGGCAAAATTGTGACTTACGGATCCTTCTAGAATAGTTAGTAACATGTCAATACTCTTTTGGAATATGTGTTGTTTCTTGTAAAATTGGTGAAGCCCATTCTTATCAATAATTCTGGATCTAAGCGCCGACGTTGCCCACATCAATGCCAGACTGTCTGGGAAAAGTTCAGTTTTTACAAAGTCAGCAGGTGAATGTATTGTTTTTCTGTATCATGTATTTTCTTTATCTCGGTGTTGTTGACGACCAATTTCGACGTCTTGCGTATTTAGTTCATCAGTATGGGAAAATTGGTTCCTCACATGACCCTGTCGTGAGAGGAACACTCGTCCTCTTTAACTGAGGTATTTTTCTCAATAAATGTTGTGCAACCCGCATTGTGTGCCACCTCTATTCGCCTTGGTAGGCGTGGTCCCTTCTAGACATTTGGCGCATGCGCTGTCGTTGCATTAGGACGTGAGAAATGCCGGGAACCCAGTTTTCGCGCGTATTCGTTGCGTCTGGTGAAATCGCTATCGATATCTTGGCGCGGACCAATGTTTTACTGGTAAAGAAGGCACTAACTAGTCTTATTTCATCAAACTGAAAAAATCGTGAGTGTCTACTGGGAGGGGCGTGTCTTAACAGCATGTCTTGCTGATGCCATTCCATCGGCCCCGCCTCCACTGCCGGACTATTTGGAAATGCTTGCCGAAGTTCGTTCATTTTGATTCACGAAGTGTTCTTGGGAATGTGACTCAAGCGTTGAATTTCGCACCTGTTTGTCCATTGTGACGGTTGTTCGCTAGATTTCCGGCAACACCAGCCACAGACCCAAGAAGGCTTGTATAGAAACCCTTTATCTCCTCCTGTTTAACGTTTTTCCGCGGATGGTCTGTTAAAAGTTGATCAGTATCTACATGTTGAAAAGTAACTTTGAAGGCCCGGTGGTATAGCCTATTTGGGACCAAAAAATCTGGCCTGCCATTTGAGAAGGATTCCATTTGAAATGGAGGTAAGAAGAATTACCATTGAGAAAACGAACCCAGGGATGTCTTGGACCAAAATTTACTTCAAAAACCAATAAATCTTCCTTCGCCATTCCCGGTCCCAATTCATACCAAGTTTCTTTCCCTGGCCGTCCAAAGAGGAGCCTAGACGATCATCTCTTGAAGTCCGGGTGTATCGAGTTCTGCACAGGATTCGCTAAACGTTTGATTCAATTCATTTACTTAAAAGGTACTTTGTCCATTACCTCCATCATTATTCCACCGAGATCTTTTGGCGTTGACTTTGACGATTTATTACAGATTCCTTGTTCTCATTCCGCTATTGTCCCCGCGAGCCTGGTCATGATGATTTAAACCAGGTGTGTAGGAAATCCATTAGGCATTGCATGAGAGTGGCCTGACAATGCTGTCAGAACTTCTTCGTCACAGCATCGGGGGATGCAAGGGTCAATAAGGCTGGTCAGGTTCGGCTGCTGTCCAATCACGACAACAGAGCCAATCGTTCGGTTGTGAACTTTTGACCGGGACTCGATCTACAAGGTTCCACCAATACTTATATCTGCGCAGTTTACAAACGTTTCTTGGTACATCTCTCCCAAGATATTGTTACCTGGACAAAGAGAAAAAATCCATTATTTTAGGGATGCCCAAATAAAACGGGTAAACGTTAACAAAATTATTAAATCATAAAATCATTGAAATATTTTTTTTTATTTGTAGGCATTATTTGTTGTAATAATTAACTTGCTTTCTCTTACAATTAATGCTCTTAAGAAATGATATTGGAGATATTTGTTTGTCCTAAGGGAAATATGATACAAAATATATCAGAAAAAAAACCCAGAAGTCACATGCCAACAACATTTTTCGGTGGTGTTTTTTATCTCATCCACAGTGTATTGTTCACAAGTTGGAACGGCCCTAGTTTTTGATTGTTGGCAATTAAATAGATATTTGTACAAAAAATAGCCACTTTTTCTCGTTAGTTTGCATTTTTCGTTGTATTTAACAAAATTCATGCCTAATTAATAATTTATTCTGATAATTGTCTTCTTCTATGCAGAAGCCATGAAGCCAAACTATGCATTTGTACCATTAACATTATTAAAGGCACCTCACTGAGGTAAAAAATACGACACTTATTTGAAGCATAAAATTTAAAATTCTTTTATGAATCAAATAAGCACTAAAAATGAAAAATGATAATAAAGAATTATGCTCAATTAAATTGATAATAGATTTTTATTCGACTGTAAGCTCTTAACGTTGCAACCCTTTCAATTAGTTTTTATGTCATTTTGCATAATAAACATTATTTGAAGAAGAAACGATCGAAAAAAAATGCATACAAGTTATTGAACCAGATATACATCAAATGGTATACAAATCTCGAAAAAATATTTCCAGTCCCGTTCTGTAAAAAAATCGTCAGTGGACACCATTGAGGTGTCTTGACTAGACGGGACAGGAAATAAGTTTTCGAGATTAATGTTTCATTTGATGTAGGTCTAGACCAGTAACTTGTGTGCAAAATTTCACATCATTCGCTCACTCCGCTTTTCCAGAATAATTATGCTTATGGTGAAAAATGATCAAAATTATTTAAGCGTTGCAACGCTTTTCACTCAAATCGGGCTAAGAATAGCACAAAAATACGATATTCAATTTATTTCTGAGCATATGTCTTATTTATTGTTTCCATAAGTTTTGTTTTAAGTGCCCCCAGCCTGAGTCTATGTAAGAAATTCGTTTATTTTTATTTATTTTTCTTACCTCAAGTGGAGTTCCTTTTTAAAAAGAAAAGGAATATAGTTTTAGCGGTGCAAAAACTCTGCTATCTTTAAAAGGAAATTTTTAACATGCTAGAAATATAGAAAAGCGGGTGTCTCGTAAAATTATTATTCGTGTGTGAAAAAACCGACACGATACTT
>NW_026860962.1:0-15293 GCF_026571515.1 Ruditapes philippinarum
CCCGGAATTGACTGTCTGTCAAAAGGTAGTTAATTACCAGTTATGTTAACAATATGTTAAGTCAGTGTAATTAGAAGCTATTGTATATTGGACACCAAGGATGCGGAACCATTACAGATCATGTGACTAATGAATACACTATACAGATTATGCAACCGCTACTGGTCAGGAATTAAACAAGGTGTGTCTATAGTCACCATCATCACCATCACCACTGATAAATCAAGTTATATTTAACAGCTTCTAATTCTAGATATTTCATTTAACCGTTTTCAAAAACGTTTGAATTGAGAATATAAGTGATGAACGTCTTTTGAGACCGTCGAGGACCAGAGAGGGTTGATAAGTAGGTCACTCACCTGTCTGTTTCATCAAAACGTTTGAAATTTGTTTTTCAAATTCATGTCTTTATGATACAGACTACAATAATGTTTTCATGTTTACATTCAATTATTTTTCTTATTGCACTTCAATATTCTTTCATATACCCATTTGCAACAACCATATGTGCGTAAGGTGATCCTGCATTTCTAAGTATAGATTACCAATTTATTTAATAAACAAACTTTACAGCGTTGATTAACAAATCATGTACAGTTTACAGATCATATGCTCCTTCATGATGCTACCGAAAACAGGTCAAGTGCTCCTCCATGCCTAACAAATTATTTGCGTACCAATGGTAATGTAAGGAAAGATCTACCAAATCTACATATCTTATTGGGTTGTAGTTTGTATAGTCAAAATATATTGACGTGCCAAAGCTTGATTCTGAGATATTTTCGTTCTGGGGCAGAATCTCGCTTTAACGTCAAAACCAAAAGGAGACCTTTCTGTGGTGAAACGTGGATTTCGATGTTAATGTAAAAATGCAGACAATTTAAACTAAGAATCTATTCAACAATACAATTTTAAGGAATCAACAGCACAAAAAGTGCTAGACTATCAACTTAGAAGAAAGTAAACCACGTTAGTTTCATTTCACCGTCTCGTTTGTGTACCAACGCCGCCATATTGTGATGTTGCTACAGTAATGTAACATGTACGCTAAAAATCGATATTGTTCGGTACCGTGCGTGAATGTTGTCATTTTTTTTTTGCGTGGCAAAAAAAATATGAAAAACTGTTAAACAGTGCTTATTATTCTTTAATGTTGTTATTATTAATTATATTTATTGCTACATTAAAATAAATCGCCAGAAAACTATTTTTTCTAATTGATTGAAATCTTTAAAATGATGCGGAGAAACTTTTAATTTAGACCTCTTTTTTATAAACATGTTTATTAAAGGATAAACAAATACTGTATTTCATTAAAATTTATATTGTCACCACTCTGTAGTATTATCTATGTTAGAATAATTATGTTAGTTACAACTTGCTGCGTATTAAAATCAGCAACTCCTTGCCTAGAAAGTTTTGTTTTCCAAACGTGCATTACGCTATGAAAGATTTTTTGAATTCAAATGGTAAATTCTTGCGTTAATTTTTCATTCCTCAACAGTTTTCAGAAAAGTAAACTCGTTACGCCGAGCGCCCATTTTTCGTTTGTCTGCGTGTACATGTACCATTTATCCTTGTAATAAAAGACTATAATCATAGCATGCCGTAATGGCCTGGATATTTGGGTGTTGTTTAAGCGATGTTCCAGAAAATTTGTTGTTCCGGTATAGAAAATATATTCAACCATGTATTTATTTTTGAAACGTTACGTGTCAACTATTCCACAACGCCGACACCGGTACGCTGACCAATATACACTTCGGAAATGTTGACACTGCGCAGTTCTGTATCTTCCTTACTTAAATTCTTTGTGTCAACTTAAAATTTATAAGATTAAGTTTTAGATAAATTTGATTCATAGATAAGTATTTAAATTGGAGCCGTGATTCCTATCCGGAATCAGTTAAACAATTTTCCATGCTGACATGGTCCAAATTGTAAAGAAAAGTTATTTTTAGTTTGTAATTACATGTATTTATTTTTCAATTTATAATTATAAATATACTTGATGATTCATTTTAAAGACGATAATCTTATGCTTAAATTTCTTTCTATAATTCATTTATGAAAATTGTTTAAACGGTGGTAAGAATTTAAATGTGTTACGGCCACGAGTTTCCTTGGTATATTTTCCCGGCTCTGAATTAACGCAAGATATACCAACTTTTTAAGTTTTGAGTTGTGACATTTAATATTTAGGAACTATTTCCTGGTTTTCTATCTAAATTCACTAGAATGTTAAAAATTATTGAAAAAAAAGAACTGAAGAGGCGCCGTGTTTTCTTGCCGATTTTAAAAGTTCGTTTTCCAAAGCAACAACTTTAATACTTGGGGCAGTAGCAATCTGTATCATATTATTGTTTAATTAAAATGAGTAAACGTGTTGCATAACCCTTAAATTTTATATGATTGGACAAGAATCAAAGAAATCACACTTTGGGTGTGTAGCTCAAAACGCCTTTAAAATCCAAATGAAATGTATATTTGTCAACGTTGGGTGCCACGTTTGAATTTGTCGAAAGATTTTGTAAATGGAGTAAAACGGCGATAATCTCGATGTTTATTTCGGCTGTTGCGTTGTTTATATTGATGTGGAAGTTTAAAATTGACCATCATCATGAAGAATTATATCTTCTGTGTCTGTGGGCCAAAGGATTATGTGAAAATTTGGAAACGGAATAAAATACATGGTGTTTTTGACGGTAGGTGTGCGGATTTTTTCCGGCGAACATTTTTATCTTGTGTATTATTATAGACGTTGAAATATGATTTTTTTTTCAAAACGGCTTATATTAAGTATTCTTATATATATATACATGATCAGTACATGTGCTGGGATTGACAAATATGCATTTCTTTATTTTAAATCGTTTTGAGCTCCACACCCTACACCTCTGTGGCGCAGCGTTTTGTTTATGTAACATTGTAAAATAACCGCCTTGATTCTTCAAATCGCACTTCGCCATGCGTGTATTTTATAAAAGAAAATAATTTCTAAGACGGCATAAAAGTGAAATGTATGGAATAAATCTTTACTGTATACCAACATTATGAAAGTCTTTTGCAAAACAAAAAACAACAAACAAACAAAAAATGAAGCGGGCACCTGTTTCATGAAATAAATTTCCGAGTATTTTTCCCTGTACCACGGTCATTTTAAAACAATTTCATACCTACGTGTGTGTGCGTGTGTGTGTGTTTTTCTTTCTATAATCATCTTCAGAAAGCTTTTTGGAATAAACTAGCAAGAATTATGGACCTGCGTGGATAAGAAAATAATAAAAAAAAATCACATGGAATGTTGTTTCCGCACATACATGTGTAATGTCGGACACCGCGTTTGACATTTATTCGTTTTATACCGCGTTTGACATTTATTCGTTTTATTCTTGATAAAAAATATTTTGAACATTGAAAATATCGTTTAATAGTTAATCAACATTAATATAAATAACAGACTGTCAAATTCCTTAGAATGGGGTCCTCTCGTAGTCGCTAAGGCACTAGGAATCCGTTCGTTGCTCTTTAAACATATAAACCTTGTGTTTCTGCTATTAACATATTCCTATTTTCATCATAATCGTGGGGAAAAATCTATAGTTACCAATAGGTCCCATGTCCTATATTTACTGGGAAAGCTGAACGAAATAATTGTTTTTATAAACTAGAAAATATTTTGTGAGGAGTCCATTTACAGAGTAGCTTTTCTAAAAACTTTAAAAGATAATGATGATTCTGATATTTCTAAGAACGCTCTGACAATAACGAATAAGTTTTGCATCTACCCCAATAAAATAATATTTTCATCCTTTCATAGTTTTTTTTTGCATAAATAAATGTCTTAAATATAACATTAAACTTGATATTTTACTAAGAGTGTTTCGGCGTTTCTCAGTAACGCAGTACCGCATACACACCAGTGTAGTAATCAACAGTGTTTTTGTCACGTGACATAGGCCTTTCTCAAATTATATGCATACTTTACATTCCATCACCAGAGAGAGGCTAACAGGGCATGAATGTAAACAAGTAATGTCTGACCTGATAAGCCCAAGTGTGTTAAACTTACCGGGGAAAAATATTTTTTATTGTTGTGTTCCACTCTGTTATTCCAATTCTAGATATGATTAAACAGTTAATTTTCATAAAATATGTAAGGATGTGAGTTAAATAAAGGAAGGGATTGTGAAAATAAGATGGGATGAATGAGAACATTGCAAGGTAAAGTAAAATTCCATTGTTTTCTTTTTAAACTAAGCTACTTTAGATGTATTACTACTTACATTAATTAATCTGATTTCTCATTGTTTTAAATGTTTCATTTAATTATTAACATAATAAAATGTTTTGTTCATAAATTTCATTTAAATATCACACTTATGATTAATCTAAATCAATACCGTTTTTATACTAAAAAGCAATAACGGTTATTTTGTATACCATTTCAGATCAATATAATTATGACAAGACAATGTTGCTCGTTTTGAAGCATTTCACACAATAAGATTAACGATCATGGACAGCAATTCATATATGTCTGAAGAGAATAGATGTACCCTCTTGGTTCAACTGGAGTAGGAATGAATAGACCAGTAAGATGGACACTAAAGAAGATTTTGCCGATGAAAGGTAGATCACAAGACTTAATTTTCATTTTTGCACATAAATAAAGTTCAGCTACAGTAAAAAAACAACATTATAAGTGCAATTAAAATATAAATTTATATATTCTAAAAATGTCATAATTCTTGTTACCACTTCATAATAAAATGTATATTTTTTTTCAGGAATTCCATTGGTAACAGTGATGAACACAAATTGACAACTGGTATAATTGAATCGCCTTTAATTGTAATATCTCTTCATGGCAGTTGCTGAATAGATGAAAAAGAAACTATCAAACAGTTCAAAGAAGAATTACAGAAAACTAAGGAAGAAAATAAACAGTGATATTGAACTTTTGATACAAACAAATTTTTAAATGATAACAGTTGCATATCTTGTTTATACAGGATTTTCAACATATGTATATTCATTACAGTTTTCAATATTTAAAACATCAGCAAAAAACATAAAGAGCTTTTATTATGAAGCAAGCAAAACAAACAACTTGACTGATAGAAAGAGATATATGTTGCAAGCTGACAAAATGTATTTTTAGCATATTTTAAAAGACCATTTGTTTAGTCTTTTGTGTCTTAATTCCAATAAAATAATTAAAAAGAAATCATCGCATTACTTTGTTTTTAACATTACTTTGTTTTTAACATTGTGCTTTCTTACATACATGTATATGGTACGGGCTGCAGGGAATATGTCAACATGGTAATAACATTTAATATTTTGTCCTCTTATTGCATTATATACTATTGAGTGAATATTTCTCGGAATGTTAAAAGAAGTGCTGAAGCTAGATGCTGTCTTTCCTAATACCCTCTGACTGCAAGGTAATGCACATGTTTTCTGCCCTAAGTAAATGGAATGTCTGGGGTTGGTTAGTCCAGCCAACATCTTCTGGAAGTGCCGTGTACCCAAATGATTTGTTATATATCAGCTAGTACAGGGTTCAACAATATGACCACATTATCAAGTCGGACCAACTGGACAAGTGCAATAAGCTAATCTTCGTCTTAAGATTTGACTGATATTTGCAATTCAATGATTGTAATTTATTATATACTTTTAGTATTTAATACTGTAATTAATTAAAACAGTTGATAATATATAAGTTTTACATCCATTACTAAGCATGTAATGTATTTTTCCATTAGTGTAATGTTAAGATACTGAAAATCAATTGAAATGTATTAGACGGGGATGTGGTGTCATGTCTAAACAAAATTGTTATTTTGATTTGGTAAGGCTGTCTGTAAAAATAACTAGTTACTACACAGTCATCCAGAATTTTTGATTTTCAAATACAAAGTGAATAAAACTTATTGTTTTGTTTTTTATTTCAAATGGCTAAATTTAGGGGAAGTAGGGTACAAAATTCAGCATCCGATTATTTACATCTATTATCAGTTAAATGCTTTATACATTCTTGACCAACATGTGTTTAGGTAAGCAATAAAATACTGATAACACAGATAATGTCTGTGTAAGTTGCAAAGAGTTAACCTGATATTTATACTTGGCACCGAATATTAGAAATTACATGGAATTATCATAAACATTAATTCACTTTTTAGGTGTTGAATACATGTATATCCTTCACTGTATATAGCGTAAAATAAACCTTGTTGTTGATTTATTTATCCCCGGAAGAGATTTTTGTAATGTTAAATATAACTCTCAACAAGTATGTAGTACTATCAGTACTATATCAAGATCTCTAAATCTTTCGGCCATATATTCGTGATATGTTTACATAGAGCAGATACTGGAGCTTGCCCTGTTAGCCTCGTTCTGAGAAATCTATGAATATGTATGAGGTAATATTAAGAAGGGTCTATTAGCGGCGATGTCTTTATTTTGATGGTTCATGTGTTTACTTTTCTATCAAAATCTTTATGTTAGGAATATTTTCACAAATAAAACATGAAATTGATGTAGAAATGAATAATCTTTAAAGGTATCGTAACAAATTTATTCAAATATGAATTCTAATACGATTTTAGACGGTCCAAAGCTTGCGCTCAAAATCCCGGCGCAAATTTCACCACAGAAAAGGTACTTTTTATGTTGTACGTAGAGGCGAGATATTGCCCAGACACGAAAATAGCACAATATCTCGTCGCGCAGTACAATTAGTTGGACTATAGTTTGTACTGCTCTTACTGAATGCAAAAATTATAAAAGTAACTTCGAAAGATTTTTTCTGTCAGACACAAATATTTTACTTTGAAATGTGTTTTACTATTTAAACCATAATAACCAGGTTCCATATAACCTGCTTATACATGTAAATTAAGTCTGAATATTTCAAACTAAAAAAGTAATTGGTCGCGAAAACCAATGCCATTTGAGCATCTCTCTTATTTCAACTGTAAATTGATAAAATTATGGAAAGAAATGGCAAAACAAATGCGATGCAAATAGTTAAATATGATTCAAAGAAAACGAACCCATACGTTACCAATTTATTTGTCAAAATGTGTACTGTAACAAAATATCGTTGAATGATGTAATGTACCACGTGACATCCGGTAGTTAAAGGGGTAGTGATTCACGTGCAAAGATCAAGGAAAGTTGTGGTTGACGATACATATAGCGAGGCTATATATATATATTTCCACGGCTATAATTCTTTAAATATTATAAATATATGTACTGTACAGTAAAATTGTTTTTGGGTTTTCTTTGTTGTAAAGATCAAAGGAAAATCAACTTTACCAAAAAATGTATTATGTCACGACTCACGGGAAATGCTGTGTCACGGATTTATATTACAGTAATATAAATCCGTGGCTGTGTGGAGGGTTGTAAATAAGATCTACTGTACCTATATTCCGTATTTTAATTTGGAATAAACCAATTACAATTGATAGAATTCATGATTACAGGCAATGATTAAGATATTTTGTAAGACAATATGGTCATTTCAATTAAACTGTAAAATTTATTGTAAACGTTTACAACTGAAAATCAAAACAAAAAGGTGTACAGTACAGTAACCGTGGGGGCCTTAACGGGCGACCATCGTTTATGATTGAATATAATCACTGCCCTGGCAGTAAACTTCAGTTAGTTGAAGGTGGCCAGTATATTGGAAGAAGAAGAAGAAGAAGATAAAGAGCACTCAAGCGCACAATTTGTTAGCTTGCATGAATGATCGAATTGAATTGAATTGAATTGATTTGAATTGATTTGATTTGAATTGATTTGAATTGATTTGAATTGATTCGAATGAATGATTGAATGAATGAATGAATGAATGAATGAATGATAAGATAATCTAAGATAATAAGATAAGATAAGATAGGTTAATCAAAGACAGCATAATGCTTAAAACATGAAAAGTACTGGTCGGAGACCATCAACCGGACACTTTTGGAACATTTTTCCATAAAGATTTCATAATTGTTAACCAAGATACCAAAAAATTTGACACAGTTCAGCTAGGTTCTTCTCCTAACTAACAAACTAGTTTGTTTATTTCTGATTGTATTGACACTTATATCTGATGCTCGACAAGGAGGTTATCAAAATTACCTTAATTGTCTACACTACAGTACCATGTGTCCGGACAGATATGTACATGACGTGATTTAATTCAGATAAAAGCTTGGCTGTTTTGATATTTGATTTTTAATATGAAATTCAATATGTCAGCAACAAATGCTGAAGTTTTGGATATTCTATTATTCACTCTGCAAATGATTATAGCTGGTATATGAAGTCAGGAATTGCTTTCTTGACCCCCAAATTTCAATATCAACATTCTTGAAATAGACATTAAAATATTACCATTTACTGAGGTTGAAATAATGATTCAGAGTCAACTCGTCCCCTGGTCAACTCGTCCTCTGGTCAACTCGTCACCTTTTTGGTCAACTCGTCACTTGGACAACTCGTCCCCTGGTCAACTCGTCCCCTATATTTAATTATTATTTGTTTATCATATATTCCATAAATTATTATAGACTGTTAAAATATATGATAAAATGACTGAATTTGACATATTTTGACGCTTTTTGTATGCAAATATTTGAAATAGATAAATACAGAATCCCTAAAGAAATGAAGTTTTTTTTCTAATAATAAGTATATATATGCATAATTCTGATTGAATTACATACAGAAAAAACAACACAAAGACTATCAATAGCAACAACATTTAATGTATAAAAACATGTTTCATATGCAATGATAAAATATCATATAGTATGTCTTTTTTTTGTCAATATTGTGTCATATATTCACTTTCACTTTCATTCACAGTGATATATGAATCCATGAAGGCATTTCTCAAATTCACTACAATTTTGTCTAAGACTTATTTTTTTAATTATGAGAAGTATGACTGCCACCGTGTATACAATCTAAAAATCAAAGAGTTGGACCTAATTTTAGTTTTAATTAACATTAAAAATCCAATTGATTAAACATTAATTGAATGTTTGCAAACTTACCTTTCTTTGTAGTTTTACATCAAAGCTATGCACGTGCGCTTAGATAAAGATCATTAAAATTGTACGAAAAAAAACGTTATTTTATTAATATTTCGATATCAATCAAATTCATTATTAATTTTACATAAAAGAACTATTTAAAGACATTGGTTTACAACATAATAGTGACGAAAAGATCGAAAGTAGGGGACGAGTTGACCATATTAGGGACGAGTTGACTCTTTGAGGACGAGTTGACCAAAAGTAGGGGACGAGTTGACCAAAAAGGTGACGAGTTGACCAGAGGACGAGTTGACCAGGGGACGAGTTGACCGGATTGCGAAATAAATTCATTTACTTAATTTTAAAAGAAACATGCACTTATTGTTGATAAAAAAGTGACTGACAACCACTGAACAAAGAAAATGCTTAATTAAACATTTTCAAGGCCGTCCGGGTTTGGTGGTTGTCCGGTTTTGGTGGTCCCCAACCAGTAGGCTACTATGCCAGTCAGGCATCAATTGAAAATATAGTTCCCCTTTAAATTATTGACCTGAAACATTTGTTGAGTAGTCTCCCTTGGATTGTATGTCAACAAGAGAAAATGGCGTACTGGTTTCACAGAAACCCCTTAAAAGCAACTTCGCCAGTAACATTCGAGCTTGCTGGTGTATCAACGAATGAAGCCACAAGGAAAATATTCAGGTTTATTATCTTAAATCATATCTATCACACAAAAATTCTGTAGACGGGTTTATAATTGAACTTGATAAACCCATTTCAAAATCACCATTTGATTTCTGATTTAAGGATTTTTTTTCTTAAAAAAAAGGGCAATTTTTGAAATATTCTTTATTCAGTATATTATTTGACTTAGATTTTATATGTTGAAATTGTTACTGAATTATTAAATGATCAGGTTGTGGTAATTATAGGACATGTTAATCTTAACTTGTATCACATGCTCATGAATCATTTATGAATTATGTTTCTTTGTATTTTTTGGGACAAGATATTTTTTTGTCCCAGGTTTATTTATGCTGAAAATGGATGGGTGAGGGTGTGAGGCTTATAAGTTAATTAATGAATAACCCACCTTTAAATTAGGCACAGATATCTTAAAGAATTTTTCGAATGAGGTGTTTAAGTTTAAAAAAAGGACTAATTAATAGGCTCGATCCTTATTGAACATTTTCTATATTTACTGCATTCTATAGTCGACTGAACAATAATTCTGAACAATAAAACATAAAAACTGCCTATATAATATAAAAAGACTGCTCCATTCTTTTTATCAATTGAACATTATCAATATTTTTCGAAGGATTTTATAGGTATTTATGAGGGTCAGTGGGGTTATTGCGTGATTACTCAGGTTATGTTTATTATAAAATTGAAAACAAATATGACAAAATATAAAATTATTTTAATTTTAACTGAACAATCCCCATTTACTCTTAGATTGGAATTTGGCATATCATGATAAAATGGGGGCATATGCACCTGATTGATGAAAGATAATGCAACGCTAGTTTCCAATTGAACCATCATATTATGTCCCAGATTCAAATGGTTTAAATAATATGATAAAACATAAATCCATAAATTTGTAAGTGGAGAAAGCAAAATAATTTAATTTTAAAACTGAATCAGTATATGCCATCCATTTATATATATTTTTTCTCTTTTGCTTGAAGTGATATGAGAATACACAGAAACAAACTACTGGAACTACTAACAGATCCAAACCATGACAAAGGAACTCTTGAAAAGACTGCCAATGATTATTTCTCATTGTTAATTGGACTTGTCAGACCATTTGAGGAAGGTGAAACAGAAAATAAACTCAGGACTGCAGTAAAATTTCGATGGACCAACACATTACTTGGAAACACACCTATGTATGTATTATTATTTTATACATTTTGAGAGTTATTGTATGTTTTTTTTTCTATACAAAATGAAATATATGTAGAATTTTTTTTTCAGATAATAATTTGAACCACATTTTTGTTGATTGAATTAAATGATTTGATATTCATTGCCACCTAATCAATTTTGCCAGAATAGAGAAAATGAATTTATTTTGTAATGAAAGATTATTGGCATAAAAATGGATATGAAAATTTTAAATAATACACGTGTTTACTCGGTTGCCAATAAAAAAGTTCTACTTCAGATACTGTAAGGTGTTGTTTTAATTCTAATTTTCTGAATTCTATTAAGAATTGGCAACACAAAATTACACAAGACATTCATGGCAAACAGAACTTAAAGTTTGACTAAGACAAATGGGTCGAAAGATTTCAACAAAGTCAATGTACAAATTCATCATAATGATCAATAAATGTGTAAAACCTCTAAAAACTGGAATCCTCTGAAAACCAAACTTTTAGTCAAGTCCAAGCAGGGTCTGGTTTTCAGAGTTTCAACTATATACAGTATTGGTATTAAGATGTCACAGAGATGCTGTCTCACAGAATTCAATGCTTTTTTCATGACACCTTCTCCAAGAATATACCTTTTGTTTACACTGCTTTATGAATTCTATTAACTTCAGAGAAAAACAAGATGCTATATTTGAGCTTGCATCAATGGCTGTCAACGTGGCATTATGGTACACCAAACATTCGGCTAAATGGGCTGCTAAAGATGAGTAAGTCAATCTATATTTCACCAGTTGTTGTTGTTCACAGAAGGCGGGATAAATTCCAGGAAGAAGATGACTTATCTGAAATAAATTATTTGTTCAACTTTCGAAATATTTTTATAAATTAATTCTATTTAAAGGAAGTTACATTGACAAGTAATCATATATATATTTTAGATATGAAGTAATTTAACATAACTTGGGACATACGGTATTATAGCATTTATATTATGTACCAGACATAATTGAAAATTAAGTCAATCATAGAATAAAATGTGTACTGTTGCTTTTGTATTGTTGTGATATTTTTGTGTTTGCTCGAAGTCATCACTGCTCCTTACATTAAGGTTTGACTACAATTACATCAGTGCTGATTGTAACTGATCATACCTGTATTTCCATTTCTTTTTGTGTGTTTATCAGCATGTTAAAATCTAAGTAAATTTTACATGTATTATTGCTTGATCGTTCTGTATAAACAAAGGTGTGGGGTTTTGTCCACTCTATAAAATTCATTTGTGGGGTTTTGTCCACTCTATAAGATTTTGAGGTGTGGGGTTTTGACATGTGGGGTTTTCCGTCTTCCCATTTTAAGATGTTATTATAGCTTTGATAAATTCAACTTGTATTATATATTTTGACTGCTGTAACATATAGGTTATATTATTTCAGGGTAGATATGGAGGAAGCTAAAGAAGTTCACAAATGTTTACGTACAGCAGGTGGCATTTTTAATTATGTCAAGGTAAATTCCTAGAATAATCAATTTATTTACTTAATTTCTTTTTTCTTTTTTTGTCCCTGGGCAAATAGTAAAATAGTTTCATATAGCTCAAAGAACAATGAGGAAGAACAATAGAGAAGCCAACTAAGTATCCTTTTTTATCATGCAACTACTATGGTAACTGCCCGATAACACTTGCCTGATAATTATTTTTGATATCAGGTCAGTAACCTGATATCAAAAATAAGCCCCGCCCATTTTAACGGACTTTTTTCAATTGCTTATATTCTCATTTTTACCAGCATGTGAATTCTACAATGTAATCTCATACCCTTACAAGTCTTGAATCAAGGTGCGATATTTAGGCCTATTATTTCAATTTCAATTACGAATAAATTAGATAGCGAATAGTTTTAGCTCCAACTAAATGAAGTGACGTCATAATTTATATTGCAAATGACATCATCGATGTTCACGTCATACTATACATGTAATCATAACAAACAGGCTAGACGATTTTCATTGAGATCTTGTAAATGTTTACTTTATTTCGCCGGATTATTATTCAATAAGTGAACAAATTGTTTCGTTTAAAAAATAAGACGCATGTTTGTGTAGCTTGTGTTTGATTGCCGATTTGACTTTTCTTTGATTGAAATTATCGTGAACTTTTGAATTTGACAATTTAAGACAAAATTGCAGTAAAGTTTAGTTTATGTGATTCTAAGTGGATTTTGGATCGATGTTTAAATTAAAGGTAAGAATTTTATTGTATTAGGCCTACAATCTGTTGTATCTTTTATCCGAGTCAAAAGAAAAAATGGCCGCCATTTAGAAGTTTCAGGGTTGGAGGAATTTGTTTTCAAGAATTATTTCTTTGAACAAAAAAATGCCCCTTTCTTTTAAAAGGAGATTTTTTTGAAATTTTGACTGTTTTTATGTGTTACATGATGAAAAGAAAAACATGCTACCATCTTTTGATATCAATTTTATCAGACTCGGCTGAAATGGGCAGAAAGGGCTCGGCAAGCCTCGCCCCTTTCTAGCCCATATCAGCCTCGCCTGATAAAATTGATATCAAAAGACAGTAGCATGTTATTCTCTATTAGCTTGACTATTGACTAAGAGTAAGTAGAGCTATCATAGTCACCCTAGCGTCGGTGTCGGCATAACCACTAATGTTAAAGTTTGTGTACCACCTCAAATATGTTTAAAGTCCATTGATATATGTCTTTGAAACTTTGCGCATTGTTCACCATCATGCACCCAAGTCCATGATCTTGGCAAATAACATAACTGTAGCCTCAAATTTAACTGGTTATTTTGCACTTTGAACTAGATATGGCTAAGCTGATCTGGCTTAGATCTGTCCATAAAAACAATACCGATAATTGGTCAGGATTTTTCTGTCCATCAATAATAGAAACACATTTGAAAAAAAGGAGATAATTTTGACTAATTTATTAAATGTCTGGAAATTATGAATTTTAGAAATGATATAAATTCACCCAAAACATACACAGAAGCAGGTGTTCATGTCTAAAACTTCCGTCATTACATATTGGACATATTTCATGGCAGTGATGACAAAAAATATTCAGAAAAAAATCATGCAATGGGCATTTATAAACATGTAGGTAGAGAACATTCATTTTACTGAAGTAATTTGAACTGGTAAGAAAGTGAATTTTAGACAGGAAATTATAAGTAATTTTTGCTACATGTGCATATTCAATATTTGTAATCTGTTTTTGATGTCTCGTCAATATGCTCTGCACTCAATCATGGACAGGTTAAGTCTGTCATGGTGATACCTGTACGAAGTACTTCATACTATACACACTTATTATTACAATATACATGGTCTTGGCAACTTATATAAATGTGGCATCTATTTAGTTTTTTCCCTGTTTATAATTTTGAAAGTAAGAATTGATTTGATTAACCTATTCTGGCAAGTTGGATATATTTTAAGTTTTATCTATAACAATGGCTCCAAACTGTATACACTTAGCACAGTATAAAGGTCATCATTTTGGCAAGTTTACCTTAGGAATTTATCTTTATAAGTGCATTTGAAGTGAAATAAGATGTTAAATGAGATTGCCCCTGACAGGCTTGTGGCATCTAGTGTTGTTCAAAGCATTATCACTTGCCTAGAGGGATTTAAGTATTACTGGATACAAATAGTCACCACAATGAAACAAAGTTTGGCTAGGGTCAAGATCACATATAAATGTCAAAGATCAGTAAAGATATGATAATGTGTTTATGTACAATTTTACCTTGATATAGGGGATTATATCAAACATGTTCACAGTCATGAGACTGAGTATTGTCTGCAGGGATGGATTTTAGAATATACATTGTACTTGATAGAATTGGTCATCACCATGAGACATGTTGTTGTTAAATAAAGTAGGTCTCTGTGTCAAAGGTCAGGGTCAAAGAAATACTTCTGCATGCATGGAGAGATTTTAATATAATTTGGAACAAATGTTCACCAGTGTGGGGTGTTGTGTTGCATGCAAAATTCAGGTACCTGTGGGAAAGGTCAAGATCATTATTAGAGGTGAAAAGTCAAGAATATTAAAAATTGTGAGGCATAGTGTAGTGCATAAAACTGAGGTTCCTATGGCCAATTGAGGTAAATATTAGAAAATAAAAATGTGAAATGATCTTTTTGTCATCATAAATTGTGGGGTTTTCGTGTAAAATGTTCATTTTTATGACATTGAGCATTTGTGACAGCCATTTTTTGTGACAAAATGGCACTCTTGTTCCCATTTAACTCCCCTTAATGTACTTGTGTTTATGTATATTTGATGAAACTATATTGGCAAGTTGATAACTTTGGGCCTTC